>NC_057797.1:656293644-656301753 GCF_018294505.1 Triticum aestivum
CCGCGCCTCGCCGCCCGGTCTCGCCTGCGCTGCCCGCGCCGCCTCGCCTCGCGTGCGCTGCCTCGCCCACCGGACCTCGCTGGCGCACCTCGCCGCCTCTCCTCGCTCCGGCCACCGCGCGGCCCAACTCCGTCGATCCTCGAGAAGCGCGCCACCTCAGATTCAGATCCAGATTTGGATTAGGGTTCACTTTTTTCCCTATTCTCCATAATTTTTTGGCATTCTTCATAGCATCATAACTCTGCAACCGTTGCTCCGATTCGCGCATGTAGCATACCAAAATGTTCGTCTCGACGAGTACATCATTTCATCTCATTGCATCATTTTCATTTGAGCTCATCTCGTTGCCCGAAATGCTGTTGGAAGAGGCCTATGTGAGGAAAGTTGTAGATCTATTCCAGCAAATGGCCTTTTGTCATTTTTGCCATGATTTATGTGTGCATGATATGATCCTGAGTTCTACATGTGTTTTGATGTATGCCATGCCATCTTTACAGGGGTGTACGCCGTGTATTTTTGTGATATTTTTGGTGACTATCACAAGCTTGCAAAGTAGCGTAATCGTTGATGCTGATTTTAGGGACTTAGAATTTCACCAAGTCCTTGTCCTGTTTTTGTTGTTATGCCATATGTTCATGTTGTTTCCTAGTGACCCGTGCCTCTTTTGAGGATGATCAGTAAGTATGTTCTGTTAACATTCTGGTGCTATATCAATCCATTTCTTTGTTTGCATTTATGGAGCACACTAGCTTGAGTCAATCGAGCTTTACTTTTGCTATAAAATGATCCTGGCAGATTGTTGACATGTTTAGCGATTTTGCCGAGGATGTTGCTATTGATCCGTGCATGTTATGTTATTGTTCTTGCCATGTATAGTTTCTATGCCATGTCTTCTTGATGGGTGTATGCTTAGTTTGTCATGCCATGCTCTGTAGTGAGTGCATTGAGCTCGTAAACATGCCTACTCGTTAACTATTTTGCATGCTCCAGTTTTTCACTAAGTCTGAATCTGTTTATGTTTTTGCTATGTTCACATGCTTGCAATTGTATTTTCTGATCCCTTTTGGCTCATGGCCACTAAGGGACTTTTGTTATATGCTTAGAGTAGCTTCATGCATGCCTTGCTTTGTCATGATATGTTACTATAGCATATAATTTTCATGCTCTAAACTTTGCTTCCTGATGATAAATTCCTGATATGCTGTTAATTTCACTAAGTTTGTAACCTGTTATCTTTTGCACTTTTGCCATGCTTGTTTGAACCTACTATTGAGCGAATTAGCCGTAGCTCAGTGTTCGTCTTTTGTCAAGCATCATGAGTGGACCCCTTCCATGTATTTTGTTGCCATGTTTGAGTGCTATAGCATATTCATCTTGATGCATTTAGTTGGTCACTTGCTAATTATCGCAGACCGGTGCCATACTTGTTTTGCTTGCCATGTCCAAACCGCGCATCCGATTCCGGTGATCTTTATATCGATTTCAACTGAAATCACATCACCTTTCCAGTGGCACTCTTGGATTTCCAAGTTGAGGCCAGGTTCAATCATTCCTTTCGAAATCATGCATATGCATCACATACCGCATCCCGCATATCATACCATGTTCATGTGTTGGTGGTTTACTATGTTGTGTGCTTCTTTCCGGTGTTGCTTCTTCGGGTTGGTTTCGTTAACGTCGCGTTAGTGAGGACCCATTCAACTACGTCCGTTTGTCTTCTTCATGGACTCGTTCTTCTTCCTTGCGGGATTTCAGGCAAGATGACCATACCCTCGAAATCACTTCTATCTTTGCTTGCTAGATGCTCGCTCTTTTGCTATGCCTATACTATGATACCTACCACTTGCTTATCATGCTTCCCAAATTGCCGTGTCAAACCTCTAACCCACCATGTCCTAGCAAACTATTGTTTGGCTATGTTACCGCTTTGCTCAGCCCCTCTCATAGCGTTGCTAGTTGCAGGTGAAGATTGGAGTTTGTTCCTTGTTGGAACATGGATATTTTGTTGGGATACCACAATATCTCTTATTTAATTAATGCATCTATATACTTGGTAAAGGGTGGAAGGCTCGGCCTTATGCCTGGTGTTTTGTTCCACTCTTGCCGCCCCAGTTTCCGTCATATCGGTGTTATGTTCCCGGATTTTGCGTTCCTTACACGGTTGGGTTATAATGGGAACCCCTTGACAGTTCGCCTTGAATAAAACTCCTCCAGCAATGCCCAACCTTGGTTTTACCATTTGCCACCTAGCCTCTTTTTCCCTTGGGTTTCGCGGACTCAAATGTCGTCTTTATTAAACTCTCCTAGGCCAGTGCTCCTCTGAGTGTTGGTCCGACCGAGAGCACCGTGCGGGGCCGTCCCTTGGCAACTTGGGTTACGTTGGCTCCCGTACGCTTAGCTTATCTGGTGTGCCCTGAGAACGAGATATGTGCAGCTCCTATCGGGATTTGTCAGCACAGCGGGTGGTCTTGCTGGACTTGTTTTACCATTGTTGAGGATGTCTTGTAACCGGGATGCCGAGTCTGATCGGATTGTCTTGGGAGAAGAAATATCCTTCATTGACCGTGAAGCTTGTGATGGGCTAAGTTGGGACTCCGCTGCAGGGTTTTGAACTTTCGAAAGCCGTGCCCGCGGTTATGGGCAGATGGGAATTTGTTAATGTCCGGTTGTAGATAACCTGAAACTTAACTTAATTAAAATGCACCAACCGCGTGTGTAGCCATGATGGTCTCTTCTCGGCGGAGTCCGGGAAGTGAACACGATGTTGGAGTAATGTGACGTAGGTTGTTCTAGGATCACTTCTTGATCATAGTTGTTTGACCGTGCTTTTGCCTTCTCTTCTCGCTCTCTTTTGCATATGTTAGCCACCAAATATGCTAGTCGCTTGCTGCAGCTCCACCTCATTCCTTTGCCTTACCTATAAGCTTAAATAGTCTTGATCGTGAGGGTACGAGATTGCTGAGTCCCCATGACTCACAGATTTCCTTCCAAACCAGATGCAGGGACCAATGATACCACTTCAGACGATGCGCTTGAGCTCAAGTGGGAGTTCGATGAAGACTCTCGCCGTTACTATGTGTCTTTCCCAGATGATCAGTAGTGGTGCCCAGTTGGGGCGATCGCGGACCGTGTCGCATTTGGGGGTTGATCTTTATTTTGGTACCGTAGTCGGACCATGAGTGTATTGGATGAATGTAATGACTTATTTATGTATTTGTGTGACGTGGCGAGTGTAAGCCAACTATGTATCTTTTCCCTTTAATTATGTACATGGGTTGTTTGCGAAGATTACCTCACTTGCGACATTGCTTTCAATGTGGTTATGCCTCTAAGTCATGCTTCGACACGTAGGAGATATAGCCGCATCGAGGGCGTTACAAGTTGGGTTCAGAGCCTTCCCCGACCTTAGGAGCCCCCTGATTGATCGAATCGTTGGTGTTTTTGAGTCTAGAAAAATGTTTTGAGTCATTTAGGAATGATATATCGGAGAGTTAGGAATTCTTTTTACTCCCCAGTCCCTTCATCGCTCTGGTGAGGCATCCTGACGTAGAGTTTTGACTCTTCTCTTCTCAAATTTCACTAATTTTTTTAGGATCACGCGGGTATCTTGGAATCGTTCCGATGGTTTTGTGACGAGAACATTGTTCTTGGTGCCTCCTGTCATTTAGGGGTTGTGGCAGTGTCCCGGGGAGTTGAGCTCCGAGGTGTTGCCGTCACAATTTTATCATTGAGATTCTGGAATACCTGAGTTTCGCCGACATCGAAAATCTCTTTTATGCAGTTGTTGGTGAGATAACCTCGACGCCACCCAGTACTGGGGCGGGAGTTCGGGAGTATTGCCATAACTTGTATAACGGATGCTTTTCGAAGGTTGAGGTAAATGATTTCCGAAGTTTTTTTCGGTTATGTGTTGAAGGATGGATACAGCTAGATGTAGGATTTGCTAGATTTGGGTGAGATATTGTGCTTCCCCTGTATCCCCAACACCTGATTGCATAACCGGAAAGGTTCGGGAGTTTCATAGGTGGGAATTCTTGTAGCTCTAGTTCTTCTTCTGTGGATATTTGGTTTGGGATTGGGTAATCCTCACCAAGTATTTGCTCTTGTCCGTACCTTGTTGTTTTATTCTTCTACCTCTTTCTAGTGGCTTCTCAATTTATGGAAATGCGACCATTTCAATTGGAATGCATTCGTTCATTTTGTTCAGATGTGAAGACTATATATTGCAATTTCAACCCGTTTGATTCAGCTTCAATATTTGTCTGTCAATATGCTAATGGATGTCACCCTCTTCAGGATGGCTCCTGCTAAGGGCAACAATCAGAATCAGGATCCACCACCACCACCTCCACCTCCGGAGGCATGGCAAGCTGTGATGGCCGCTACCAATGCAAACACGCAGCTGATCATGCAAATTCTGCAAGAGTGCAACCAGGGCGATGGCAACAATCAGAATCAGTTTGCTACACTCAACCAGTTCCTCACTAATCAGCCAAAGACCTTCAGCAATTGTGTTGAGGCAACAGACGCTGATGATTGGCTCGTGGACATATGCAAGCATTTCGAGTGCAGTAACATCAGGCCTGAGGACTTTGTCAAGTTTGCCTCCTTCCAACTCAAAGACCAAGAAGCAGAATGGTTTCAGCAGTACAAAGATTCCAGAGGAGGCCGTGTGATTATCTGGGATGAATTCCATCAAGACTTCAAAGCTCATCATATTCCTTAGAGTGTGGTTGAGAGCAAGCGTGAGGAATTCCGCAACCTGAAGCAAGGCACTATATCTGTTTACCAGTACAACATCATGTTTCAGAAGCTCGCCCGTTTCGCTAAGCAAGACATCCCTGACGAGAAGAGCATGATATATCAGTTCAGGGGTGGTCTCAGAGAAGAACTCCAGCTAGCTCTCGTCCTCTTTGAGCCCAAGAAGTACGATGAGTTCTACAATATGGCAATGAAGCAAGAGGCTACCCAACTGAAGTGTGATGCTTCCAAGAAGCGAGTCAGAGATGCAACTCCTTCTTCCTCAACTCAAGTGGCTAAGAAGCAAAAGTATTGGCTACCTCCTCCTCCGTTCCGTCAGCCTTATCAGCAGAAGAGCAAAGGTGGAAGTGGATCTTCCCACCCACCCAACCCTGGCTTTCAGAACAAGACTTAGTCTCAAGCTCCAAGATCAAGTGCTCCGTATCACCGTCCGCTTTCAGAGGTCACGTGCAACAAGTGCCAACAGAAGGGTCACTATGCCAACAAATGCTTCAATTAGAGGCGTCTTCCTCCTCCTCCTCCTGTGAGATCTGCAAGTACCGCAGTGGTCAAGCATAACCCCAAGCATGCCAAGGTCAACTTGTTGAACGCAGCTCAGGCAGAGGACTCGTCAGATGTGATTACGGGTTACTTTCCTGTTAACTCTACTCCTGCAAAAGTTGTTTTTGACACTGGTGCATCACATTGTTTCATGTCAAGATCATTTGTTTCCAAGCATGACTTCAAATGTTGGTTAAACCTATGGGAGTGGTTTCTCCAGCTAAGTCTATGAGGGCTACTTCAATAGTCCCGGATGTTTCTATCATGATGGGCAATTTCAAGTTTCTGGCTTCTCCTATGGTCCTTGGTAACTCGGATATTGATCTTATTCTTGGAATGGACCGGCTTTCTAAGCACAAGGCTCAGCTTGATTGTGCTGCCAAGCAGATTCAATTGACTCATTCGTCTGAGGATGTAATTGTCTTTGCCGCTAATGACGATACCATCCGTCTGTTTTCTCTCAATGAGAAGGGTGAGCTGGATGCCATCTCTCAAATTCCGGTCGTTTGAGAATATCAAGATGTCTTTCCAGAAGAGCTTCCAGGAATGCCTCCGCACTGACCAGTTGAATTTGTCATCGATCTTGAGCCTGGCACGGAACCTGTTTGCAAACGTCCTTACAAGCTTGGACCTGAAGAGTTGAAGGAGCTGAAGAAACAACTCGATATTCAAGAGCGAATTGGTCTCATCCGACCTAGTTCTTCTCTGTGGGGTTGTGGAGTTTTTTTGTGAAGAAGAAGGATGGAACGGACCGACTTTGTGTCAATTACCGTCCATTGAACAAGAAGACTATAAAGAACAAGTACCCACTTACCAACATCAACGAGCTATTTGAACAACTCAAAGGTGCTCAAGTATTCTCCAAGCTTGATCTCCGTATGGGCTATCACCAGATTCGAATTTGTGAGCAAGCTATCCCCAAGACAGCATTCAGAACAAGCTATGGTTCATACGAATACACTGTCACGTCTTTTGGCCTCGTCAACGCTCCTCCGACTTTCTCTCGCATGATGAACTTCATCTTCAACCCCTACACAAATGACTTCGTCTTGGTCTACCTCGATGACATTTTGGTCTTTTCCAAGAACAAGGAGGATCATGCCCAGCACTTGCGTTTGGAGCTGGATAAGCTCAGAGAACATCAGTTCTATGCCAAGTTTTCTAAGTGCGAGTTTTGGCTCGATGAGGTTCTCTACCTTGGGCATATCATTTCTGCCAAGGGCATTGCTGTGAATCCTGAGAAGGTCTTTGCAATTGTGAATTGGGAACCACCTCAGAACGTGAAGCAACTCCGCAGCTTCCTTGGTCTCGCAAGCTATTATCGAAGGTTCATTAAGAACTTTTCAAAGATCACGAAGCCTCTTTCCAACCTTCTCTAGAAGCACGTCAAGTATGTTTGGTCTCCTGAATGTGACATCGCTTTCAACACCCTGAAAGAGAAATTAGTCACTGCTCCAGTTCTGACTCCTCCTGATGAATCCAAACCGTTTGAGGTCTTCTGTGATGCCTCTCTTCAAGGTCTTGGTGTAGTGTTGATGCAAGAGAAGGAAGTTGTGGCCTATACCTCTCACCAGTTCAAGCCCAATGAAAAGAACTACCCCACTCATGACCTCGAGTTGGCGGTAGTTGTGCATGCTCTTTTGACTTGGAGACATCTCTTATTGGGAAGAAAAGTGGACATCTTCACTGATCAGAAGAGTCTCAAGTATATCTTCACTCAGCCTAATCTCAACCTCAGGCAGACTCGTTGGGTAACGCCCTCGATGCGGCTATATCTCCCACGTGTCGAAGCACGACTTAGAGGCATAACCACATTGAAAGTAATGTCGCAAGTGAGGTAATCTTCACAACAACCCATGTAATACATTAAGGGGAAAAGATACATAGTTGGCTTACAATCGCCACTTCACACAATTACATGAATAAAGCATTACATCAACCAGATACAATCAAGGTCCGACTACAGAACCAAAATAAAAGAAGACTACCCCAAATGCTACACAGATCCCCGATCGTCCCAACTGGGCTCCACTACTGATGAACTGGAAAATGAAACAACATAAAGAACACGATCTTCATAGAGCTCCTCCTTGAGCTTGGTTGCGTCATCTACACGGTTCAACAGCACCTGCAAGCTGGTTTTGGAAGTATCTGTGAGTCACGGGGACTCAGCAATCTCACACCCTCGCGATCAAGACTATTTAAGCTTATAGGAAGGGTAAAAGGTATGAGGTGGAGCTGCAGCAAGCGACTAGCAAATATGGTGGCTAAACATACGCAAATGAGAGCGAGAAGAGAAGGCAAAGCGCGGTCGAGAAACTATGATCAAGAAGTGATCCTAGAACAACCTACGTCAAGCATTACTCCAACACCGTGTTCACTTCCCGGACTCCGCCGAGAAGAGACCATCACGGTTACACACGCGGTTGATGTATTTTAATTAAGATCAACTTCAGGTTTTCTACAACTAGACATTAACAAATTCCCATCTGCCCATAACCACGGGCACGGCTTTCAAAAGTTCAATCCCTACAGGGGAGTCCCAACTTAGCCCATCACAAGCTCTCACGGTCAACGAAGGATATTCCTTCTCCCAAGACATTCCGATCAGACTCGGCATCCCAGTTACAAGACATCCTCGACAATGGTAAAACAAGTCCAGCAAAGCCGCCCGAATGTGCCGACAAATCCCGATAGGAGCTGCACATATCTCATTCTCAGGGCACACTCAGATGAGACTAGCTACGAGTAAAACCAACCCTCAAGTTTCCCTGAGGTGGCCCCGCAGGCAGCTCAGTTCGGACCAAC
>NC_057797.1:656302013-656304379 GCF_018294505.1 Triticum aestivum
TGACCCTTGAGTCTGCAGAACCCAAGGGAAGGTGGTAGGTTGTTAGTGCAAATGGTAAAACCAATGTTGGGCATTGCTGGAAGAGTTTTATTCAAGGCGAACTGTTAAGGGGTTCCCATTATAACCCAACCATGTAAGGAACGCAAAATCCGGGAACATAACACCGATATGACGGAAACTAGGGCGGCAAGAGTGGAACAAAACACTAGGCATAAGGCTGAGCCTTCCACCCTTTACCAAGTGTATAGATGCATTAATTAAATAAGAGATATTGTGATATCCCAACAAAATAACCATGTTCCAAACATGGAACAAACTCCAATCTTCACCTGCAACTGACAACGCTATAAGAGGGGCCGAGCAAAGCGGTAACATAGCCAAACAATGGTTTGCTAGGACAAGGTGGGTTATAGGCTTGGCTTAACAATATGGGAGGCATGATAAGCAAGTGGTAGGTATCGCAACATAGGCATAGCAAAAGAGCGAGCAACTAGCAAGCAAAGATAGAAGTGATTTCGAGGGTATGGTCATCTTGCCTGAAATCCCACAAGGAAGAAGAACGAGTCCACGAAGAAGACAAATGGACGTAGTCGAACGGGTCCTCACAAACGCGACGTAATCGGAACCAACCCGAAGAAGCAACAACGAAAAGAAGCACACAACATAGTAAACAACCAACATGGTATGATATGCGGGATGCGGTATGTGATGCGTATGCATGATTTGGAAAGAAATAATTGAACCTGGGCTCAACTTGGAAAACCAAGAGTGCCACTGGAAAGGTGAGATGATTTCGGTTGAAATCGATATAAAGATCACCGAAACCGGATGCACGGTTTGGAAATGGCAAGCAAAACAAATATGGCACCGATCTGCGAATAATAGCAAGTAGCCATCTGAATGCATCAAGATAAGTATGCTACAATACTCAAACATGGCAACAAAATACATGGCAGGGATCCACTCATAAAGATTGACAAAATATGAACACTGAGATACGGCTAATTCACTCAATAGCAAGCTCAAACAAGCATGGCAAAAGTGCAAAAGATTACAGGTTTCAGACTTAGTGAAATTAATAGCAAGTCAGGAATTTATCATCAGGAAGCAATGTTTAGAGCATGAAAACTACATGCTACAGGAACATATCATGGCAAAGAAAGGCATGGCATGAAGCTACTCAAATCATATAACAAAAGTCCCTTAGTGACCTTGAGCCAAAAGGGATCAGAAAATACAATAGCATGCATGTGAACATAACAAAAATATAAACAGATTTAGACTTCGTGAAAAAGTGGTGCATGCAAAACAGTTAACAAGTAGGCATGTTTACGAGCTTGATGCACTCACTACAAAGCATGGCATGACAAACTAAGCGTACACCCAGCAAATAGAAATGACATAGAAGCTAGACATGGCAAGAACAACAATATAGCATGCACGGATCAACAACAACAAGCTTGGCAAAATTGCTAAACATGTTAACAATCTGCCAGGAACATTTTATAGCAAAAGTAGAGCTCGATTGGCTCAATCTAGGGTGCTCCATAATTGCAAACAAAGACATGGATGGATAGAGCACCACAATATTAACAAAACATCCTTACTGATCATCCTCAAAAGAGGCACGGATCACTAGGAAACAACATGAACATATGGCATAAAAACAATAATAGGACAAGGACTTGGTGAAATTCTAAGTCCTTGAAATCAGAATCATTGAGTAAGCTACTTTGCATGCTTGTGCTAGTCACCACATAGATCACAAAAATACATGGCATACACCCCTGTAAAGATGGCATGGCATTCTACAAAACACATGTAGAGCTCAGGATCATAGCATGCACACATTAATCATGACAAAAATGACAAAAGGCTATTTGCTGAAACAGATCTGACAAATTCATCACATAGCCCTGTTCCAACAGCATTTCGGGCATCAAGATGAGCTCAAATGAAAATGATGCAATAATATGAAATGATGTACTCGTCGAGACGAACATTTTGATATGCTACACGCCCGAATCAGAGCTACGTATGCAGAGTTATGGCATGCGAAAAAATGCTAAAAAGTTAGGGTTAGGAGTCGAAAAGTCAACCCGAGGCAAAAACGGATCTGGATCTGGCCGGGCGCGGAAATCGAGGATCACCGGAGATGAAACTGCAACGACCGGAGCTTCGCGGGGGTTCACCGGAGTTGCAGCGGGGAGGCGGTTCCGGCGACCGGAGTCGACGTCGACGATGAGGTGGCGAGGCGACGCCGGCGTGGGTGCGGCGGCTCGGCTGGATGCGGCGAGCGGCGGAGTTGGCGGGCATCGTGGCGGGGCGAGGTCGCCGGAGCTCGGCGTCGGGCGGCGCGCGCTCCG
>NC_057797.1:656304879-656356154 GCF_018294505.1 Triticum aestivum
GGCGCGGCGGCGGAGGTGGCAGGAGGCCATGCGAGCGGCGCGCGAGAAGTCGCAGGGACCCGGCGGCGGAGCTCGCGGGCTCGGGGTGGGCCTGACCCGGGCCTGGCGGGCCGACGGCAGGGGCTGCGCGGTGGCGCCACTTGGCGGCTCCGGATTGGCGCGGGCCGGCGGCTGAGGGCGCGGACATGTCCGTCGGCGAGGCACCCAGTACTGGGGCGGGAGTTCGGGAGTATTGCCATAACTCGTATAACGGATGCTTTTCGAACGTTGAGGTAAACGATTTCCGAAGGTTTCTTGGTTATGTGTTGAAGGATGGATACAGCTGGATGTAGGATTTGCTAGTTTTGGGTGAGATATTATGCTTCCCCTATATCCCCAACACCCGATTGCATAACTGGAAAGTTTCGGGAGTTTATAAGTGGGTATTCAAGTAGCTCTTAGATATATTTCCGACAGATGTATGATATGATATTGGGGTTCGACGTCTAGTGGTCCGCCTATTCATGGTTGGTTTTATAGTGGTCTCGTTGTGTCTTAAAGAGTCCTTGGCTATGCCAACTTGGGGACGCTTCGTATGTCATGTGCACTGCCTTGTACATGATGGTGCTGTACGATCGAGCCCGTGTAGGCCCCACCACAAAAACTTCGGACAAAATCTCTATCATATGTTTGTTCCGGCTTATTTTGCAAGCCATTCCTTTGTTTTATTTTGAGTTGTGGTATTCAAGTTTCTTCGAAGTCAAGTGTTGATTCCATACCTTTCCGAACCGGTGTTCTCATAATCCTATGTGAATACCAATCCTTCATGATAATCGAGATTGTCATGTCAATCCTTTTCAACCGGCGTGTCTCTCTTCAAGTGGATCCGTTCATTTTCAACATCCGCAAGATTCAATCTTAGTTTTCTCAACGGTGTTTGCTTCATCCGTTCCAAATTGTCTTTGTTTTCCCACCCTCCCACCCCTTGTTTCTTCAAGGACTCAGATTTCTTAAATCAAGTATCTATTTTATTCATGGGAAGTCCCTCCATTCTTTTCCTTCATGTTCTTATCCGATGATTCTCATGAAGATACTAACAGAGCTTCAAGTTCGTCATTCTTCATTCTTTTCTTCTCCGGTGGAACCATGTCAAGCTTTGTTGATCATACCCTTTCCTCATTTCTAATGCTTTCTCATGCCGGTGCACCTTATTATCATCCCACGTCTCGCTATTCTATTGTTCCGGAGTGCTAAAGATATCTCAGAAGGCTCGTCTAGTCATTCAAGATCAGTTCAACCTATTTCGAGATTGTTATCTCATTCTAGCCATTTAAATCTTACCGGTGCGTTCTCTCTTTTAAATTGTTCAACGGTGTATCTTTTGGGTGGGACCTAACCCACAGGTCTTTTCCCAGGATCTTACCTGACTCTTCTTATTTTCCCGGAGCTATCCTCAAATTTCTTTTTGAAGTTTGACGTAAGAATGATTTATCATCAGTCAAATGCCTTTCTACAAGATCGGTTAAATTCTTCTCATCGTTGGCTAAATCTCTTCACTTTTGATTCTTCCGGAGTGCCTCTTCAATTATTGGTGGTGTTTCTCGTCGTCGTTCTCAGATTTTGAAGACGGAAGAAGAGTTTTTCCTCCATATCTTATCCGCTCTCTCAGAGATTCATGGCTCTAGCTTGATGTCATCCTCTCATAACTGTTTTTGATAGTGAGAATTCTTTTCACCCATCCGAAGCAATTCAAGATGCTTCTCAGTTTGATTATCCGGAGTCCATCAATTCAAGTTTATTCATTCTCAGCTTTTAGTTATCATTCTCCAACCTACCGGTGCATCATTCAAGTGATCTATAATCAACTCATGACCTCTTCGTTCTCTTGTATCTAAACTCTCTCATGTATCTTCGTTCATTTGCTACTTTTTACCGGTGATTCATCCCTTTACTTCGTTCATTCAAATTCTTACGGTGATTCGTTCAAGAGTTCTCTTCATTGGTTATCATATAAATTTATTCGTTCTTCCAAATTCTTACGGTGGTTCTTCCAACATTTTGTCTTCCTTCGTTCATCATATCAATTTATTCGTTGTTTCAACCCGACCGGTGATTCGTTGAAAACTTTCTCAAGTTTGCGTGATATCTCTCTTAATCTTTTCTACGAGAATAAGTAGTATGCCAAATCCGTTGTTTGTCATCAATTTAAATTGGTGAAGGATATGCATAACATAATCCTTATTTTTGTTTCACCCAAGTGATTAATTCCTTATTCCGGAGGTTCATCTAAATCGGTACAAGGATTCACCTTGTGTTTCCAAATTTTCTTTCCTTTCGTTTGATTATTCTTTTGTTTACTGGAGTTTTTCATGGAGGTTCTACATGATGGTTCATCAAGGATTAATTCCTTCTCGAAGTGTCCATTTAGATTCTTTTCAGAGGAGCTCAAGCATTCTTCATCTTGCAATCCGGAGTGCATTCTTTCTTCCGTATCATTGGAGGTGGTATTATGTCATTCTTGATAATTTGAGTTCATGTTTCATGATTCACATGTTGTTAAGAATGAGGTATTTTAAATCCATCAATCTCTTCTTTGGGGTTATCTTGGGTTATAGTTCACCTAAAGCCTTCCCTAAGGTTTGTTGCTATCCATGGTGCTCATAAATGACCCAAGTTCTTCATTATCCTCCCGGTGAAATAGCTTCTCGTCTCCTTGTAATATCAATCCAATCAAAAAAATTCGTGAGTGGCAAGTTGTCACCTCATAATTTTGAGATGTCCTCTATAAGTCCATATCAAGCTAATCCTTTCATTGTTGATAATCCAACAACTCCGTTCTAGCCTTTGTTGGAAGCGTGCGCATGCGAAGATCTTGCTTTCTACTTTGCTCATTCCATTCCATTCTCTCTTTTCCTCCGGAGGCGTTGTGATGTTGCTATCTTCAACCCATTGTCTTGTTTTGTCAGGATCATGTTCTTTTCTTGGTTTATGCATTTAACCGGAGTGTTGTGTCTCTTTGCTCAAGATTTTTCATTTTATCAAGTCTTTCATCTCTTTCCAATCGGAGTGCTGTTCGAAGTTGTTCTTCCTTGTTCATCCTTTCTAACAGAGTGTTTTCAACTTCGTTCATCTCTGTTGTATTCTTTTCTCGAAATGGCTTAACCTCTTCAAGGTTCTTTGGTTTCACTCGTTTGTCAAAGAAGCAACTTAGTTATACCTCTTCTCTTTCCCTTTCGTTTTTCCTTTCGGTGCCATACTAGATCTCGGGATGAGATCCTCTCGTAGTGGTGGAGTATTGTAACGCCCCGAGACCGATGTGCCAGGTATCCTCCAGTTATTCGTTGTTGTTTACTTGGCATTGCTTGCGTGTCATGCTTTGCATATCATGTCATCATGTGCATTTCATTTGCATACATGTTCGTCTCATGCATCCGAGCTTTTTCCCCGTTGTCCGTTTTGCAATCCGGTGCTCCTATGTCACCCGGTGTCCCTTTCTACCACTTTTCATGTGCGGGTGTTAAACGTTTTCGGATTGGACCGAGACTTGTCATGCGGCCTTGGTTTACTACCGGTAGACCGCCTGTCAAGTTTCGTGCCATTTGGACTTCGTTTGATACTCCAACGGTTAACCGAGGGACCAAAAAGGCCTCGTGTGTGTTGCAGCCCAACACCTCTCCAAAGTGGCCCAAAACGCACCTAAACCCCCTCTATCATCTCGGTCATTCGATCACGATCGCGTGGCCAAACACTGCACCTCATTTGGACTCTCCTAGCTCCCTCTACCTATAAATATGTGTTCCCCTCCAAAAATCTCGCGGGCGAGACCCTAGTCTACCATCTCTCCGTGCAGCCGAACAATTCTTCTTCGCCGACGGACATGTTCGGTCCGTCCGCCGCCGCCACGTGTCGCTGCCCCGTTCGTCCGTGACGCGCCCCACTTCGCCGCCTCCCAGTGCCGCCGCCGGCCCGCGGGGCCCGCATTGGGCCCGCGGGGCCTCTTCCCCGCCGCCGCTCCAGCCCGGCTCCCTTCATCGCCCCTCCGCGCCAGCTCCAGGGAGAGGAGCTCCCTACTCCGACGGGATCTAGTCGTCGGCACCCTGCTCGTCGACGGTGCCCTGCGCGCCGCCCCGCGCCGTGGTTGTCGCGCCTCACCGCCCGGTCTCGCCTGCGCTGCCCGCGCCGCCACGCCTCGCGTGCGCCGCCTCGCCCACCAGACCTCGCCGGCGCACCTCGCCGCCTCTCCTTGCTTCGGCCACCGCGCGGCCCAACTCCGTCGATCCTCGGGAAGCACGCCACCTCAGATCCAGATCCAGATTTGGATTAGGGTTGACTTTTTGCCCTATTCTCCGTAATTTTTTGGCATTCTTCGTAGCATCATAACTCTGCAACCGTTGCTTCGATTCGTGCGTGTAGCATATCAAAATGTTCGTCTCGACTAGTACATTATTTCATATCATTGCATCATTTTCATTTGAGCTCATATCGACGCCCTAAATGCTGTTGGAAGAGGGCTACGTGAGGAAAGTTGCATATCTGTTTCAACAAATGGCCTTTTGTCATTTTTGCCATGATTTATGTGTGCATGCTATGATCCTGAGCTCTACATGTGTTTTGATGTATGCCATGCCATCTTTACAGGGGTGGATGCCATGTATTTTTGTGATATTTGTGGTGACTAGCACAAGCTTGCAAAGTAGCGTAATCGTTGATGCTGATTTCAGGGACTTAGAATTTCACTAAGTCCTTGTCCTCTTTTTGTTGTTATGCCATATGTTCATGTTGTTTCCTAGTGATCAGTGCCTCTTTTGAGGATGATCCGTAAGGATGTTTTGTTAACATTGTGGTGCTATATCCATCCATGTCTTTGTTTGCATTTATGGAGCACCCTAGCTTGAGTCAATCGAGCTCTACTTTTGCTATAAAATGATCCTGACAGATTGTTGACATGTTTAGTGTTTTTCCAAGGATGTTGCTATTGATCTGTGCATGTTATATTATTGTTCTTGCCATGTGTAGCTTCTATGCCATGTCTTCTTGATGGGTGTATGCTTAGTTTGTCATGACATGCTCTATAGTGAGTGCATTGAGCTCGTAAACATGCCTACTCGTTAACTGTTTTGCATGCAGCGACAGAAGCCGGGTGCGCGGAGAGCGATGAGTCAGTGGCCAGCGCCTCCACGTCCGCCGCCATCATCGAGGAGAAGTAGAACACGGGAGGCCGCCGCCGCTTGGGTCCCATGAAGGCCACCGTGGAGGCGACACCGACGTACACAACAGGTGTCTTGCCGGATCCTTTTGTTGGGAGGACCTTCGTCGACCCCGCATGGGCTCCACGGAAGAGGGGAATGTTAGGATAAACTCGAGCCGGTGCCGGCCATGGCGAAGTAGTGGCCGGTGATGAACTTGAACTGGTGCCGGCCACCATCATCTTCGGCACCAGCTAATGATATCAGTTGGGCAGTGGGGAAGCGAGCCATCCTTTGCGCTGAAGCATATACCTCCGGGGCTCCCGGTAGTCCGGTGATCGTGCTGCCGGACATGAGGAACACAAATCGATCGGCGGGCGACCATTTAGGCCAGGTATTATATACCTGTGTTGTCCAAAACTAGCACCGCGTAGTTCATTTGAATGTAATGAAATCCGTCATGTTTGTTATTGTTCTTGCCATGTCTAGTTTCTATGCCATGTCTTCTTGATAGGTGTATGCTTAGTTTGTCATGCCATACTCTGTAGTGAGGGCATTGAGCTCGTAAACATGCCTACTCGTTAACTGTTTTGCATGCTCCAGTTTTTCACTAAGTCTGAATTTGTTTATGTTTTTGCAATGTTCACATGCTTGCAATTGTATTTTCTGACCCCTTTTGGCTCATGGTCACTAAGGGACTTTTGTTATATGCTTAGAGTACCTTCATGACATGCCATGCCTTGCTTTGCCATGATATGTTACTGTAGCATATAATTTTCATGCTCTAAACTTCGTTTCCGGATGATCAATTCCTGATATGCTGTTAATTTCACTAAGTGTGTAACCTGTTATCTTTTGCACTTTTGCCATGCTTGTTTGAACCTGCTATTGAGTGAATTAGCCGTAGCTCAGTGTTCATCTTTTGTCAAGCCTCATGAGTGGACCCCTGCCATGTATTTTGTTGCCATGTTTGAGTGATGTAGCATATTCATCTTGATGCATTTAGTTGGTCACTTGCTGATTATCGCAGACCGGTGCCATATTTGTTTTGCTTGCCATTTCCAAACTGTGCATCCGATTCCGGTGATCTTTATATCGATTTCAACCGAAATCACCTCACCTTTCCAGTGGAACTCTTGGATTTACAAGTTGAGGCCAGATTCAATCATTCCTTTCCAAATCATGCATATGCATCACATACCGCATCTCGCATATCATACCATGTTCATGTGTTGGTGGTTTACTATGTTGTGTGCTTCTTTCTGGTGTTGCTTATTCGGGTTGGTTCCGTTAATGTCGCGTTTGTGAGGACCTGTTCGACTATGTCCGTTTGTCTTCTTCATGGACTCGTTCTTCTTCCTTGCGGGATTTTAGGGAAGATGACCATACCCTCGAAATCACTTCTATCTTTGCTTGCTAGATGCTCGCTCTTTTGCTATGCCTATGCTATGATACCTACCACTTGCTTATCATGCCTCCCAAATTGCCGTGTCAAACCTCTAACCCACAATGTCCTAGTAAACTGTTGTTTGGCTATGTTACCGCTTTGCTCAACCCCTCCTATAGCGTTGCTAGTTGCAGGTCAAGATTGGAGTTTGTTCCTTGTTGGAACATGGATATTTTGTTGGGATATCACAACATATCTTATTTAATTAATGCATCTATATACTTGGTAAAGGGTGGAAGGCTCGGCCTTATGCCTGGTGTTTTGTTCCACTCTTGCCGCCCTAGTTTCCGTCATATCGGTGTTATGTTCCCGGATTTTGTGTTCCTTACACAGTTGGGTTATAATGGGAACCCCTTGACAGTTCGCCTTGAATAAAACTCCTCCAGCAATGCCCAACCTTGGTTTTACCATTTGCCACCTAGCCTCTTTTTCCCTTGGGTTTCCGGAGCCCAAGGGTCATCTTTATTAACCCCCCCTGGGCCAGTGCTCCTCTGAGTGTTGGTCCGACCGAGTAGACTGCGGGGTCACCTCGGGGCAACTTGAGGGTTGGTTTTACTCGTAGGATGTCTCATCTGAGTGTGCCCTGAGAACGAGATATGTGCAGCTCCTATCGAGATTTGTCGGCACATTCAGGCGGTGTTGCTGGACTTGTTTTACCATTGTCGAGGATGTCTTGTAACCGGGATGTTGAGTCTGATCGGATTGTCTTGGGAGAAGGAATATCCTTCGTTGACCGTGAGAGCTTGTGATGGGCTAAGTTGGGACTCCCCTGTAGGGATTTGAACTTTCAAAAGCCGTGCCCGCGGTTATGGGCAGATGGGAATTTGTTAATGTCCGGTTGTAGAAGACTTGAACTTAACTTAATTAAAATGCACCAACCACGTGTGTTACCGTGATGGTCTCTTCTCGGCAGAGTCCGGGAAGTGAACACGGTGTTGGAGTAATGCTTGACGTAGGTTGTTCTAGGATCACTTCTTGATCATAGTTGTTCGACCGTGCTTTTTCCTTCTCTTCTCGCTCTCTTTTGCGTATGTTAGCCACCAAATATGCTAGTCGCTTGCTGCAGCTCCACCTCATACCTTTGTCTTACCTATAACCTTAAATAGTCTTGATCACGAGGGTGTGAGATTGCTAAGTCCCCGTGACTCGCAGTTTACTTCCAAAACCAGATGCAGGGACCGATGATACCATTCCAGATGATGCACTTGAGCTCAAGTGGGAGTTCGATGACGACTCTCGTCGATACTATGTGTCTTTCCCAGATGATCAGTAGTGGTGCCCAGTTGGGGCGATCGGGGACTTTGTCGCATTTGGGGGTTGATCTTTATTTTGGTACCGTAGTGGGACCATGAGTGTTTTGAATGAATGTAATGCTATTTATGATATTTGTGTGACGTGGCGAGTGTAAGCCAACTATGTACTTTTCCCCTTTATTTATTACATGGGTTGTTGTGAAGATTACCTCACTTGCTACATTGCTTTCAATGCGGTTATGCCTCTAAGTCGTGCTTCAACACGTAGGAGATATAGCCGCATCGAGGGCATTACACCCTCCTTCCATCTATATAGGGCCTAATGCGTTTTTCTAGACCTCATTTGACTTTTGACAAGATTAATAGTACATGAGATGCATAATGTAAAAATTATATCATTGGAAGCTCCTTTCACATACGAATTTGGTGGTATGCTTTGTGTAAGTTGCATGTCATATATTATTGCTTTAACATTTGGTCAAAGTTAGTCTCGAAAAATGTATTAGGCCCTATATAGATGGAAGGAGGGAGTAACTCATATTTAGTTAGTCAAATGGATGACCTAGAACTACGTGCAGGCCCTATAAACCGAGACGCCTAAAAATAAAAAACCCGAGACGGAGAGGGTAGTTCAGCACGTATCTTTTTAGATCAATATAGCCGGGATTCACCAATGAGCAAAACCAAGTGGTAGGCTGCTCCTGTCGTGTTGGCGTAGCAACTCAAGCAGGGTCAGTCCACACACGAAATGGCGACACATTTAACAGGACCCCTTTGGCCGACATGTGGCTCATCCACCGTCTTGTTCCACGTGCGATGCACCAAATTACAGTTCGGAGCAGCGGTTGGAATTGGAGGCACCCCGGTCGTAGTGCCGCGGTAGTAGAAAATGAGCGATGAGGGGTCAAATCACAGAGCCCCACCTTTCCCGCATTAAGCTGGACGGACGAAGCAACCATCATTTCACTCTAGGGCGCAAGAGCATAAAGAAAAGAGAAAACAATGATGCGTGCGGCAGCTACCTAGGGCACCCTAGGTAGGGGTGTCCACTACAGATCCTTTTTTTAAAGCGCCTCCACTACAAATCGGCTTCTCCCTCGTCCTCTTGAAGAAAACCGATGATGAGTGCGGCGGTAGGGCTTGTAGGAGTACTACGGCATGCGGGGCCACGTCATAGTAAATGGGTTCAAGTCGACACCTTAAATATGTGTGGGCCGCTTGGTTTTACGGAAACGAGGCAGCATTTTGGGTTCGGGGACCAGTGGAGATATAGTACGTACAAAAAATTGTGGACCTAGGTTCGGCCGAAAGGCAATGATGCATGAGCCCTGCATTTTGATATACCCGGGGCCGCGTGAAATTTGCTACTCTACTCAAAACTAGTAAGGTACACATGTATTGAACGCATGAGATTTCGAAACCAAATTATGAATAAATACACACTATAGCATGTAAAGCTTTGAGGCATATATGCATGATGTAGATGTTCGTTTAGTTCTTATAGTTCATCTCATTCAAAATCAATTAGTTTTATAAAAAATGTTAAGATTCATGGGGTTGTGCATTGTAAATCATAAAGTAAAAAACAAATAATGGCAATTCATTTAGAAAAAATAATCAATTATGATACAGAAGATTCTAGAACAAAGGAGAAGTGCTTGTGTTTTGAGGTTTGTGCATTATGCTTAAGTTCAACCATGGAGTCTTCTAAATTGTACAGGTGGCAGATCTGGTGAAATGTTGATGATATCCAACGGCCAGTAGTGCTCGGATTTTCCTATCTCTGCACTGTCGGGTTAGCTTCATCCATCGACCATCTTTCAAAGTTATTGGCACACTATATAGTTCTTGTGCCATAGTTTCATGTTTTGGAAAAAAGCCACTAGTGGGTTGTACTATCTATTTAGTAATAGAAGATGTATACATGGAAGTTGTAGGGAAAGAGATGACATGGAGCATCTCAATTCCTATGAGTAGGGATTGGAAAATAGATGTTATTTGGTTCACATCATAGGAACTTTTCTATTGAATCTAGAGATGACATGTATCTCAATTCCTATGAGGAGGGATTAGAAAAGAGATGTAATTTGGTTCATATCATAGGAACTTTTCTATTGAATATACGCTAATGTTTATTTTCCTTTGAAATTAAGGGAGTATAGGAATCCATTGATATGAACCAAGTGGCTTTAAAGCTATAGAAATGATATCATGTCCTTTGAAATGTGGAGTATATGAATCTATTCCTATGAACCAGTTGGCTCTAAAGGAAAAAAATCCTATAAAAATCATATCATATAGAGTTCCTATGATATTCCTCGATGTAGGATCGAAAGTATGTCTGTGTCTAGAGGGGGGGTGATTAGACACTTAGTGCTAAAGTTGCAATTTTTAGGCCTTTTTGGTTTGAGTGGAGTTTTAGGCACAATTTCAACATACACAATACATATCAGCAAGCATGCAAAGAGTATATAAGAAGCGGAATGTAAAGTATGAAACTTGCAAGAATGTAAGGGGACGGGTTTGGAGAATTCAAACGCAATTGGAGACACAGATGTTTTTCCCGTGGTTCGGATAGGTGGTGCTATCCTACATCCACGTTGATGGAGACTTCAACCCATGAAGGGTAACGGTTGCGCGAGTCCACGGAGGGCTCCACCCACGAAGGGTAACGATTGCGCGAGTCCACGGAGGGATCCACCCACGAAGGGTCCATGAAGAAGCAACCACCCACAAAGGGTCCACGAAGAAGCAACCTTGTCTATCCCACCATGGCCATCACCCACGAAGGACTTGCCTCACTAGCGGTAGATCTTCATGAAGTAGGCGATCTCCTTGCCCTTACAAACTCCTTGGTTCAACTCCACAATCTTGTCGGAGGCTCCCAAGTGACACCTAGCCAATCTAGGAGACACCACTCTCCAAGAAGTAACAAATGGTGTGTAGGTAATGAACTCCTTGCTCTTGTGCTTCAAATGATAGTCTCCCCAACACTCAACTCTCTCTCATAGGATTTGGATCTGGTGGAAAGAAAATTTGAGTGGAAAGCAACTTCGGGAGGGCTAGAGATCAAGATTCATATGGTAGGAATGGAATATCTTGGTCTCAACACACGAGTAGGTGGTTCTCTCTCAGAACATATGAGTTGGAATTGTGTATGTGTTCTGATGGCTCTCTCAACAAGTCAAGAGGAGGTGGAGTGGTATATATAGCCTCCACAAAATCCAACCGTTACACACAGTTTTCCAATCTCGGTGGGACCGAATCAACAAACTCGGTCGGACCGAAAAGGTAAACCTAGTGACCATTAGAGATTTTCGGTGGGACTGACATGCAACTCGGTAGGACCGATATGGTTAGGATTTGGGCATAACGTAATCTCGGTGAGACCGATTACACAAACTCGGTGAGACCGATTTTGGTAATTAGCCAACTAGAGAGTTGGTCAGGCAAACTGGGTGGGACCGATTTGCTCTTTCGTTGAGACCGAAAAGTTACAAAAAGGAAACACTGAATTTACATTGCAATCTCGGTGGGACCGATTCGCTCTTTCGGTGAGACCGAAAAATTACGAAAGGGAAACAGAGAGTTTGCAATCCCATCTCGGTGAGACCGAGATCCCTATCGGTAGAACTGAATTGCTAGGGTTGGGCAATGGCTTATGACAAGTGAAACTCGGTGGCGCCGGATAGAAAGAATCGGTATGACCGAGTTTGGCTTAGGGTTTAGGTCATATGTGGATATGGGAAAGTAGTTGAGGGTTTTGGAGCATATCATTAAGCACATGAAGCAAGAGGCTCATTAAGCAACACCTCATCCCTCCTTGATAGTATTGGCTGTTCCTATGGACTCAATGTGATCTTGGATCACTAAAATGTAAAATGAAGAGTCTTGAGCTTGAAGCTTTAGCCAATCCTTTGTCCTTAGCATCTTGAAGGAGTTCCCACAACCTTTAGTCCATGCCACTCCATTGTTGAACTTATCTGAAACATGCTAGATAGAAATGTTAGTCCAACAAGAGATATGTTGTCATCAATTATCAAAACCACCTAGGGAGCACTTGTGCTTTCAATCTCCCCCTTTTTGGTAATTGATGGCAACATACATCAAAGCTTTAGATAAAGATATAAAGAACAACAAGTAAAGCTTTGGAAGGACATGTAACAAGCATAGGCTGCCCCTACATGTATGCACTCATGTAAATATGAAATATAGAGGCATGTGAGAGCATAAGCATGACAGAGTAGGCAATGTGTTACATGTATCTTGGCCATATGCATCAGAGCAAAAGATTATCAAGGAAAATACCTTCATGCTCATGAGTCCTTGTTGCAAATAGTATGTACATAAGCAAGAACTCCTCATACTCATGATTTTGATGCATATACTTACCTTGTGGTCTTGAGTTGGCTTAGGATGGAATGAACCTGCACAAACAAAGTTAGATAACACAGGTACATCCACTAGCCAGAGCAAACAAAAGAAACCACAAGAATACCAAGACTGGGATGACATGTAGAGAGTGAGTACAAGGTACCACATTGGATTCAACATGTCCCCAAGAATAAAGATATGCAATGAATTTGACTGATTTCTTTCCCTTAGGTGTCTTGCTCCCCCTGAATCTTACATGGGATATTGGGAGAAGATAGGGAACAGAAAATCAGAGCTGAAAGATACAAATGGATAGAACATCAATGCAAATACATGTCTTTCCCCCAAAAAGGCATGTGACATCTCTCCTCTTGAACATCAAGCATCTGGGAACCTTGAGTATTCTCTTCCCCTGATGTGATATCTCTCTCCTACAAGCTTTGATGTGATCTCTCTCTCCCCCTTTGACATCAATTTCCAAGAAGGGCTTTCTGGAATCCGTCGTATAGGTTTGGTCCTTGAGACTCAGCACAAAGCAATGGATAAAACTGTGATGCTTGTAGAGGACAAGATTCATTGAGTAGAGCTGGATCAGAAGAAATATAGAACAAGTGGCAAACTGTTTTTCCTGTTGCGAAGTCGGTGGCACCGAGTGGTATGTTTCGGTGGCACCGAAAAGATACGGTTTGGACCGAAAATTACAAGTCGGTGAAACCGAGTTCCCACAGAGAAAAAACACTTGTCACCTCAGCTCACTAGACATGTAGGATCTCACAAAGATTTGCAATGAGTTACCTGAAGGATTTGCAAGGAATTAAATGCAGAAAATGCATAACAAAAACAAAGAGAAAAGAGAAGAAACTGAAAGATCTAGATGAAGTTTTTTTTTGAAAAAGAGAAAGAAACTAAACATGCATGAGATACACACAAAAAGAACACAAGAGAACTTCATCTAGAGTTGGGCGGTGACATAGTCACCTATGTTAGAGCATATTGACTTAGGAGTCAAGTGAGAACACTTGATCATAGGTCATACTCATCGTTTAAGCTCAAAATGGGGTTACCATTTTTCGTTTAAGCATCTTGATGTATTCACATCTTGTTGAGTTGCTTTGACTCATGTCTTGGAGTAAAGCTTCTCTAAGATGGAATAACATACCTTGGGTGGTGGTGTGGTTCTTGCTCATGTAGTTGAACTTGTGTGGGTGCTCAAGGTTGATGTAGCTCATCAAGAGTTGGGAGCACCACTTGGAGTTTGAGTTCATCTACCTACATGGGTTAGTTCTTGCAAGGAAGAGTACTTGTGTATCCAAAAATGACAATCATGAAGCTCAACATAGAATTTGTCAAAGGATATGTTTGAATGGTTTTGTGCTTCCTTGTCTTCAACCACCATTGTGTAGAGTCTTGGTGATGTAGAGATTGCTCAAGATGTGAGTGAGTCGCAATCTCATGGAATTAGATTCAACCAAGCACCTACATGGGTTAGACAACATGCAAGGTACAAATATATCCAAGACATAAGATAGTCATCATAAGAGATATATCATGGATTAGTCATAAGCTCATGTCTTGCATGTATCCAATGGAGTTTCTACTCCAAGTTTGAAGCATCAATTATGTTCAATTCACCTCTCAACCTGCAAAATACTTTCTCATCAAGAGGTTTAGTACATATATATCCGCTAATTGCTTATCGGTGCGAACGTGCTTAAGATTAATGTCACCCTTAGCAACATGATCTCGAATGAAATGATGACGAACTTCAATATGCTTAGTTCGAGAATGTTGTACAGGATTATGACCAATTTTGATAGCACTTTCATTGTCACAAAGCAGTGGAACATGTTTCACATAAATCCCATAATCTTTAAGAGTTTGGGTCATCCAAAGTAATTGAGCACAACATGAACCAGCAGCAATGTATTCCGCTTCGGCGGTGGATAAGGAGACCGAGTTTTGTTTCTTGGAAGACCAAGACACAAGAGATCTACCAAGAAATTGACAAGTACCCGAAGTGGACTTTCTATCAACCTTGTCTCCGGCATAATCCGAGTCGGAATAGCCAACAAGATCAAAAGAAGACCTCTTAGGATACCAAATGCCAAAATTTGGTGTATGGATTAAATATCTCACTATCCTTTTCACAGCCTTAAGATGACATTCTTTAGGAGCAGCTTGATATCGTGCACACATGCACACACTTAGCATAATATCGGGACGTGAAGCACATAGGTATAACAATGAACCAATCATAGAGTGATAAACCTTTTGATCAACCGGTTCACCATCTTTGGTCAAATCATTATGTCCACTAGTAGGCATGGGTGTAGACATACCTTTGCATTCTTGCATATTGAACTTCTTGAATAAGTCCTTGGTCTACTTCGTTTGAGAGACAAATGTACCTTCCTTAGTTTGATTGATTTGCAAACCGAGAAAGAATTTGAGTTCACTCATCATAGACATCTCAAACTTCTCTAACATTAGCTTTCCAAACTTTTCACTAAAGAGAGGGTTAGTTGAACCAAATATGATATCATCGACATAAATTTGGCATACAAATAGTTCTCCATTAACCCTTTTAGTAAAAAGAGTAGAATCAATTTTACCAATTTCAAAACCACTTGTAATAAGAAACTTGGTCAAGCATTTATACCATGCTCTAGGAGCTTGTTTAAGACCATAAAGAGCTTTGTGAAGTTTGTAAACATGATTTGGTTTCTTAGGATTGATAAAACCGGGAGGTTGTTTGACATAAACTTCCTCCTCTATTTCACCATTTAGAAAAGCACTTTTAATGTCCATTTGGTACAAGGTGATGTTATGCTGATTAGCATAGGCAAGTAAGATGCGAATGGACTCAAGTCTAGCAACGGGAGCATATGTCTCACCATAGTCCATACCTTCAACTTGTGTGTACCCTTGGGCGACGAGACGTGCTTTGTTGCGAACCACTTGTCCATCTTCATCTTGCTTGTTGCGAAACACCCATTTGGTACCAATGATGTTGTGGTTGTTGTCAGGCTTCTCAACCAATGTCCAAACTTGGTTTCTCTCAAAATTGTGTAGCTCTTCATGCATAGCGTTTATCCAATCCGGATCTTCCAATGCTTCTTCAACCTTCATAGGTTCAATGCTAGAGATGAATGAATAGTTTTCACAAAAGTTAGCTAAACGAGTTTTTGAGCGAGTGATTCTCCCGGTTTGTATATCATTGAGGATTTGCTCGACGGGATGATCTTTGGCAATTCTTGCTCGAACTCGTCAGAGCTTTTGCTTGGGTCTTCGTTGAACATCTTCTTCATCTTGTTCTTCTTCTTGGCCTTCTTCATTGTTGACGTCGTCGTTCTCTTGTCGTGGTGGAGAAAGAGGTTGTTGATGTTCGTCTTGATGTACTTCCTCGTCTTCTTCATCTTGGTGTGTCCCACTTGTGGATGCTTCCGTGTCGATTCTTGGTTCACCTTGTCGTGAAGTAGAAGCTTCCACTTGGACGGATGAAGTACTCTCCTTCACCTCTGTTGGACGAATTTTTCCAATGGACAAGTCTTGGATTGCTTCTGAAGGGTCTTTGTCTCCTACATCAATTGGCAATTGCTCTACTTGCGAGCCATTAGATTCATCAAACTTCACATCTACCGTTTCTTCAACCTTTCGGGTGAAATTGTTGTAGACACGGTAAGTGTGAGAGTTTGAGCCATAACCAAGTAGAAAACCTTCATGAGATTTAGGAGCAAACTTTGAACGACGATGCTTATGAAATGTAGCACTTTGAGCCGAATACTCGAAAGTATCCAACTTGGGGTTTGTTACCGGTGAGAAGCTCGTATGCCGTCTTGCCGAGTAGCTTGTGAAGATATAAGCGATTTGTTGCATGACAAGCTGTCTCAACCGCTTCTACCCAAAAGTGCTTCGGCGTCTTGTATTCATCAAGCATCGTTCTTGCCATTTTGATGAGCGTCCGGTTCTTCCTCTCAACAACTCCATTTTGTTGAGGTGTGTACGTAGCCGAGAACTCGTGTGAAATCCCTTCTTCGTCAAGAAAGGTGTCCACATTTGCGTTCTTGAACTCCCTTCTGTTGTCACTCCGAACCTTCTTGATCTTCACGTCAAACTGATTTTGGGCCTTCCTAGCGAAGTTTCTGAAGATCTTCTGGACCTGCGACTTGTCATTAAGAAAGAACACCCACGTAAATCTTGAAAAATCATCAACTATAACTAGACCAAAAGAATTTCCACCGAGACTCTTGTAGGCGTTGGGACCAAAAAGATCCATATGAAGTAGCTCGAGTGGCGTTCTTGTGGTCATGATGTTCTTCACGGGATGCCTTCCTCCAACCTGTTTACCTGCTTGACAAGCACTGCAAAGTCTATCCTTATCAAATATGACATCATTAACTCCAAGGATATGATTTCCTTTAATAAGCTTGTCAAGGTTTCTCATGCCAACGTGACCTAGTCGTCTATGCCACAACCAACCTTTTGAGGATTTAGCAACAAAGCAAGTTTTAGGTTGTGCCTTTTTAGAGAAATCGACAATGTAAAGATCACCTCTACGCATACCGGTAAAGACCATTTTATGATTGTCTCGACGAAATACTTGGCAATCTACCTCAGTAAATAGGACATTCAAACCGAAATCAGCAAGTCTAGATACTGAAAGTAAGTTGTAGCCGAGAGATTCAACGAGCATGACATTTTGAATGGAACTATCATGTGAGATGGCCACCTTACCAAGGCCAACCACTTTACCTTTTGAATTATCACCAAAGGTGACATATTTTCGAGGGCTGTCATTTTCAGCAAGCTCACGAAACATCTCTTCATCTCCGGTCATATGATCAGTACATCCACTATCAAGAACCCATTCCTTTCCTCCTGATTCATATCCCCGAGGATTTGCCATAAGACCAAAATGTCTCATTGCATCATCAAGATCGAAGTCACTATCATCATCATCATAGTATCCATGTTCATCATGATCTTGTGACTCATCATTTCCTAGAGAGGGTAATTCATTAGATAAATGGTCATCAAAGTGGTCACTTTTATGAATTCTTATAGCTTCGAATATAATATCACTAATGATTCCAACATCCCCTTTTGCATGCTTGAGATTGGTAAGCTCAAATAGACAATCACCAAACTTAGGATCACTAGAGTTCATCTTACTCAAGACAATAGATTTATGGATAATTTCATCCAAATTTTTCAAGGAATGGACGGGAAATCGTTCCTCAAGAAATTTCCATATAGTATAGGCACAATTAAGAGTAGGCAAACTAGCAATCAAATTTTTGGGCAATCCTCTAATGATGAGCTCAATAGTTCTAAGATCGCGAATCATGTCAATATCTTCATCTAGTGTAGGATGCAAAGGATCAATATGAGGTGCACAAGGACTAGCAATATACTTGTTCAAATGATATTGATTGAAGATTACAAGCATCTCATTTTTCCACTCATGAAAATACTCTCCATCAAGAATAGGCACTCTATGTCTAAGACTCCCTAAGGTAGACACATCCATCTTCCTCCAATGGTGATTAAACCAAGGCAATGGAGACCAAAGCTCTGATACCACTTGTAGGATCGAAAGTATGTCTGTGTCTAGAGGGGGGGTGATTAGACACTTAGTGCTAAAGTTGCAATTTTTAGGCCTTTTTGGTTTGAGTGTAGTTTTAGGCACAATTTCAACATACACAATACATATCAAGCAAGCATGCAAAGAGTATATAAGCAGCGGAATGTAAAGCATGCAACTTGCAAGAATGTAAGGGGAAGGGTTTGGAGAATTCAAACGCAATTGGAGACACGGATGTTTTTCCCGTGGTTCGGATAGGTGGTGCTATCCTACATCCACGTTGATGGAGACTTCAACCCACGAAGGGTAACGGTTGCGCGAGTCCATGGAGGGCTCCACCCACGAAGGGTAACGGTTGCGCGAGTCCACGGAGGGCTCCACCCACGAAGGGTCCACGAAGAAGAAACCACCCACAAAGGGTCCACGAAGAAGCAACCTTGTCTATCCCACCATGGCCATCGCCCACGAAGGACTTGCCTCATTAGCGGTAGATCTTCACGAAGTAGGCGATCTCCTTGCCCTTACAAACTCCTTGGTTCAACTCCACAATCTTGTCGGAGGCTCCCAAGTTACACCTAGCCAATCTAGGAGACACCACTCTCCAAGAAGTAACAAATGGTTTGTAGGTAATGAACTCCTTGCTCTTGTGCTTCAAATGATAGTCTCCCCAACACTCAACTCTCTCTCATAGGATTTGGATCTGGTGGAAAGAAGATTTGAGTGGAAAGCAACTTGAGGAGGGCTAGAGATCAAGATTCATATGGTAGGAATGGAATATCTTGGTCTCAACACACGAGTAGGTGGTTCTCTCTCAGAACATATGAGTTGGAATTGTGTATGTGTTCTGATGGCTCTCTCAACGAGTCAAGAGGAGGTGGAGGGGTATATATAGCCTCCACACAAAATCCAACCATTACACACTGTTTTCCAATCTCGGTGGGACCGAATCAACAAACTCGGTCGGACCGAAAAGGTAAACCTAGTGACCGTTAGAGATTTTTGGTGGGACTGACATGCAACTCGGTAGGACCGATATGGTTAGGATTTGGGCATAACGTAATCTCGGTGAGACCGATTACACAAACTCGGTGAGACCGATTTTGGTAATTAGCTAACCAGAGAGTTGGTCAGGCAAACTCGGTGTGACCGATTTGCTCTTTCGGTGAGACCGAAAAGTTACAAAAAGGAAACACTGAATTTACATTACAATCTCGGTGGAACTGATTCGCTCTTTCGGTGAGACCGAAAAATTACGAAAGGGAAACAGAGAGTTTGCAATCCCATCTCGGTGAGACCGAGATCCCTATCGGTAGAACCGAATTGCTAGGGTTTGGCAGTGGCTTATGACAAGTGAAACTCGGTGGCGCCGGATAGAAAGAATCGGTATGACCGAGTTTGGCTTAGGGTTTAGGTCATATGTGGATATGGGAAAGTAGTTGAGGGTTTTGGAGCATATCATTAAGCACATGAAGCAAGAGGCTCATTAAGCAACACCTCATCCCTCCTTGATAGTATTGGCTTTTCCTATGGACTCAATGTGATCTTGGATCACTAAAATGTAAAATGAAGAGTCTTGAGCTTGAAGCTTTAGCCAATCCTTTGTCCTTAGCATCTTGAAGGAGTTCCCACAACCTTTAGTCCATGCCACTCCATTGTTGAACTTATCTGAAACATGCTAGATAGAAATGTTAGTCCAACAAGAGATATGTTGTAATCAATTATCAAAACCACCTAGGGAGCACTTGTGCTTTCACTCGACACTAAAGGATGCTTGAAATTGCTGCGGGTGATACGATGGTCTTTCTTTGTAGACTCCTCACCCATCTTTATAGTTACCTCTCGAAGATGAATGAAATGATATATAGTACATGGTATTCTACATGTGCAATTTGGTACACGAAAACTCGGTAAAAGTTTGCGAGGTTCGAATTTTCAATAAAGCTACATGCACTGCATTTCGGAATGGAGGGAGCACACGGCAGTTGCTAACACTCACGTGGAAGATTTGTGTGGAGGAGGAGTGGCTGTTCTGTTAAATGACATGGCAAAACTGACACTGTCGGATGCCGATCTAACGATTCTTACGGCGTTCGTCAGGAAAAGGCTTGTGGCGAATGTTTGTCGGATAATGATTTACGGACACATGCATTGCATTGATACGTGCCCCCCTCTCTCTCACGCACACCCACCCTCACGAGTCACGACTCTCCTAAGTCCTCTCGCAGACTCGCACGTTGCACCCACCATCTATCTGCAGGTAGACGTCACGCACATATGTGCTCTTCACACCCTACCTTCAGAACTTCTAAAAAACAAAAGACGGCGCACACATTTTATTTTAGCTCACACATCACACACTTATACTATTACTCTTGCGGTGAACGTTCTTTGGGCATAGTATATTGTACTCTCACGAAGAGAAGCAGTGCACGCACCTAATCTCTCACACCCACTCGCGGGTACACGTAGGAGCGCATTTTTTTGAAGCTGGTACAACAAAATCACTCCACTATATATAAAAGCAGGAGCCTTAGCGCTTGCTTTACTAGGGTTCCTGTCATTCACTCTCTCATGCTCTCCAGATCTAAGCAACACATAGGTGCCCACACTCTCTCTCAGCTCACGGCTGGTCACAAATCCGGCCAGACAACCTCGATCGGGGTAGGGGTGTAGGTGCATCGTTCACGCTGTCATCAGCAGCGAGGGAGGAGACCAACGGATGCCCGCGCGTCCCGATCGGCGGCCGTGCCGTTCTATCCGAGAGAGCGCCGGCTCGGAAGGGCCTCCGACACCGTGTTTTCCACATGCCGACAACCCTCAGGTATATATTCCTTCGAAACATGCCTTGCTCTACTGCCCCTGCTCCCTTCGTGTGGATCCTTTTCTACTTCCGTCCGCTGTTCCAAAGCCACCTAGACTTCTACTATTATTAGAAGTAAAGCTAGTTCATACAGTCGACTCAAAGCATTGGTCAAACAGGGAAGAAAGTGGGAAAGCTGTAGCATGAATCTAGGACTTGGTTCTAAGAGGAAACGGGGGAAAGTAGTAATATCTGTCACTGTTTAAATAACTATATTTCGTATTTGCGCAAATAGGGATGTCTGTCTCCATATCATTTCAGGATGTCTGTCTTCGTATCGTTTCTATCCACGCAATCAAAAGCACACACCTCAGTTTTAGTACAACTGCACAAAATGAGATGGCTATCCCTCGTTGTCGTCGTCTAACCTCCCGTCCTCAAGGTATCCCTACATTGGTAGTAACTAAGGTAGAATGACCAACGCAATCTAAAAGAAGCTGATTCGTACGTTTTACTTCCTGATTGCAGTGCAGGGACGAGCGAAAACAACTGCATCCTAGTCCGAAATGCACTTTCTACCAGTTCATCCATGGACCGAGGACTAGCTGGCACGGCTGCACGGCGGTTTTTTGGACAAGTGCGCAGACAAGAGGCATTGTGGTCTGCTTATTTCTGCAAATAGCGGTGCTTAAATTTAGAGGAATGCACAAGCATTTCAGCTGGTCAGTACACTGCATGGTTCAGTTCAGCATTCCAGCTGAGACCACAGTTATAATTGGTTATTCTGGAATGAGAGAACCTAACCCTGAATGGTGGCAACAAGAAAAAACCAGAGTGAACTGCAGGAAATTTAAGCCTGCCAGGAGGCCCTTTGCTCAGAGAAGCCTTGCTTGTTTTTTCCTGATTTGTAAACCTTCTCACAACTTTGTATTTTGCTATGAACTAGTATATGTTAGTTATGTTCTATGAATCATTGAGATGTATAAAATTGCTTAACTTATGCTTTTCAAGTTTTTTATGAAGACGAGTTTAATGTGAGTGCTCCACATGAGCGCTGGACTAGCGTGTGAACGTTTGGAATTTATTACATTATGGCCTCAATTAACTGCATGAACCACTGTAACAAGATACATAGTTGCTTATATGTCAGACAGTAGATTGTTGATTGTTAGCTGGTCGATAGCCTAGTGTTGAAGCGAGCTGAGCCAATGTGTTGTGTTTTACACAACTGCTTACAAGTGGGGTAGCACCAACAGTGTTTACAAGTACTTATGTATATGTCGGTGCATGGTTCTCGAACGAGTGCTCTATTTCATCAAAACACACACTGCTCGTATGATAAACCGTGACAACTTATGTCTTACCATGCCATATTCATGAAAAACTAGTGAGGACGCATCTGTTTCAGCAACAATTACGATGGTTCTCAAATGATTCACGGGCACACAAAAGTAGCAGCAGTTCCCATAGATGGAATCAAACAGAGTACTAGCCCCAGAGGGGTCGATAACAGGCAAGGTTCAGATAATTAGACACAATTCAAACTACTATTAAACACTAGCTGGGGCAACTATTTCATGCCTCGATCTAATTTGGGCTGGACACAAGACGGACCTTGCCATGAACATCATTGAGGACGTCCCGCAGCTGCTCAATCCTGTGAACCTTCATGAAGACAACCTTGTGGCCTTGCCACTGATAAACTTGTTTGTGGAGGCATGCCACGTCATCTTCCTGCGTAAGCTTGACAAGAACAGTATGCCTCACAAACGAAGGAGTAGCTTTGAACTTCTTGTGCTTCAGTACACCCTGGATAACATGCCTGACAATAGTGAGGTTGGAATACAACTCTTCATTGGTATAACCACAAATGGCTTCCAGGATCCAACAGCCTAAGAACTCTGTTTTCCGAGTGCGTATATTCAGGTCATCCACCTCATAGCGAGTGACATGTACAACCACAAAATCCTTGTCTGCATCAGGGCTCTAATTGAAACAGAAACAAATTCTGAATTACTTTTCAGTATAAGAAACACAAGTTATATAAACCACTATGTATAGCATGGCATCGAAGCTAATAAAATTTTGCATTATTAATCACCGCATACTTCCTTTTCTAAAAAAACACCACATACTTAGATGAAAAACCACAATCGAGATCGACAAAGAAGGAAATCACCTTGGGCAGCTCAGCGGGGGGGGGCATCCTCGAAGGGGGAAAACTGCTCCTGCAGTACGACGGGGGCTGTAACCTCAAACGGGGCATTGGCCATCTCAGTAGTGGCCGTGAGCGTATCTGGGGTCAGCTCGGTGGTTGCCTCCATCTTCTTGGAGCTCTCTATCTCATGGGGATCAGCCTCCCGCGTCTGCTCCAATATCGGCAGATCTTTGCCTGGTTCTCCTTGGTCCATCATGAAACTGACAAATACTAGGAGACCACTAAAAGGGAAACACAATCGCAATGACAATGGAACAAAAAATAGAGTGAGGATCGGTAACTGCTTTGCAGAAGTTCTTTTTTTTTCTCTGAACGAAAATATACCAACATCACGGATCCGCTTACCTTCCCTTCGTTCGGAGAGAAGAACAGTGGCAGATGCGAGTGTTGCCTTTCTTGAAGAGGGTGAGGGAGAAGGGGATTCAGCGAAGAGTGAAATGATGGTTGCTTCATCTGTCAAACTTAGACTGCGGGGAGGTGGGGTTTTGTGATACGACGGCTCGTTACTGCCGCGCTATGACCGGGGTGACTCTCCGCCTGCATACTGCCTTCTAATTTGGTGGATGGAATTTGGGCCCACGCGCTGCATGGCCCGCATGTCGGCGAACAAAAGTATAAATTGTTCATGAGCTTTTCAAGCACAACAAGAATCGGTACACCAAGCAGTTGACCATTGACCTTGATCATTGGAGGAACAACATGGATTACTTTGGAGAGGCCTTTGCTCTTTGTGAGGAGTTTGATTTGGTCAAACTCATGTCTGTCAACAATGACTTCCATGTTCAACTTATTCCCTTTGGTTTATATAGACACCAAGGGGATCTAGAGTTTACATGGAGTCGGTTACATAAGAAGGAATCTTCGGTCGCCAAGCTTGCCTTCCACGCCAAGTAGAGTCTAATCCGGACACGGTGTAGTCTTCGGTCTTCATGTCTTCATAGTCCATCAGTCCCTCCCATAGATAACAGGCCAGATGCCCAAGGACTCCTTAGTCCAGGACTCCCTTAGTAGCCCCCGAACCAGTCTTCAATAGCGAGGTGCTCGGCACACATATTGTCTTTGGCATTGCAAGGCGGGTTCTCCCTTCGATGATCTCCAAGTAATGTATTCAACCATTGATCCAATGTCACCTTGGCTTCAGCGCGTTGAATAATCTTTGTCCTCCATGTGTCGACTGAATGTGAAAAGTCAGGGTATTTTTGCTAATAACACCCCATCCATGCAAGGAAGAGCGCCTATTTAAAGAGATTGGATCCCAGATCCATTCAGCACTACGCAGAAGAAATCCTCGAAGGGGGAAAACTGCTCCTGTAGTGCGACGGGGGCTGTAACCTCAAACGGGGCGTTGACCATCTCAGTAGTGGCCGTGAGCGTATCTGGAGTCAGCTCGGTGGTTGCCTCCATCTTCTTGGAGCTCTCTATCTCGTGGGGATCAGCCTCCCGCATCTGCTCCAATATTGGCAGATCTTTACCTGGTTCTCCTTGGTTCATCATGAAACTGGTGAATACTAGGAGACCACTAAAAGGGAAACACAATCGCAATGACAATGGAACAAAAAAGAGAGTGAGGATCGGTAACTGCTTTGCAAAAGTTCTTTTTTTCTTTGAACGAAAATATACCAACATCACGGATCCGCTTACCTTCCCTTCGTTCGGAGAGAAGAAAAGCGGCAGATGCGAGTGTTGCCTTTCTTGAAGAGGGTGAGGGAGAAGGGGATTCAGCGAAGAGTGAAATGATGGTTGCTTCATCTGTCAAACTTAGACTGCGGGGAGGTGGGGTTTTGTGACACGACGGCTCGTTACTGCCGCGCTATGACCGGGGTGACTCTCCGCCTGCATACTGCCTTCTAATTTGGTGGATGGCATTTGGGCCCACGCGTTGCATGTCCCGCATGTCGGCGAACAAAAGTATAAATTGTTCATGAGCTTTTCGAGCACAACAAGAATCGGTACACCAAGCAGTTGACCATTGACCTTGATCATTGGAGGAACAACATGGATTACTTTGGAGAGGCCATTGCTCTTTGTGAGGAGTTTGATTTGGTCAAACTCATGTCTGTCAACAATGACTTCCATGTTCAACTTATTCATCAGTTTTATGCAACCGTTCACTTTGGAGAAGATGATGCTCGCACACTCTCTCCTTCATGTGCCGTGATGAGTTCTTTCAAGTTCCCTAGAGGGCCTTCTGCAATGCTCTTGGCTATGAGGATACCGATCTTGAAGGGAATTGTGGTATTCGTCCCCACGACCATCCCTATTCCATGCTTAAGGAGAAACTTGCTCCTATTATTGGTGAGTCCAAGGATCTTGAGAAGGTCTATGATATAATGCATAGCATGTTTCATGATGTGCTTCTGCCGAAGGTTGGGAATCAGGATGAGATCTATGGGTATCTTGTTGACTTGCTTGTTGCTATGAAGACCAAAGTGGGGTCTGGTGATACTTTTGATGTGTCCAACTGGCTTTGGCAGGAAATGTATAGCATGATCATCTACAGAAAGGTTCCCATCTATGCACCATTTGTCATGTGCTTTCTGAACTCAGTTTGGGCTGTTCGCCGTCCTGGAGAACTTCTCACTTCGCCAGATAGCCTCACCGTGCATGAGGTCAAGCAACTTAAGAAGAAGAAGCATGCCGAGCCCCGTTTTCCTGCGGATGACCCCGAGGATGTTTATGCCACTTCAGATGATGAGGACTTTGAGATGGAGCCGGGTGCCAAGCCCTCCTGGGTGGCTAAGCTCACTACTAAAGTCAAGAAGATCTTTTGCCTTCAGACTCACATTCAGAAGCTGTATGAGGCTCATGTCAATGAGAAGCTTGCTCGGCACTGTCAGATTGCTATGATGAAGCACCTCAACATGCCTGTGAAGAGTGGATTCGAGAAGAGCATTGTCGGTGTCAAAACCGGCGGATCTCGGGTAGGGGGTCCCGAACTATGCATCTAGGATCGATGGTAACAGGAGACGGGGGAGACGATGTTTACCCAGGTTCAGGCCCTCCCTATGGAGGTAAAACCCTACGTCCTGCTTGATTGATATTGATGAATATGAGTGTTACAAGAGTTGATCTACCATGTGATCGTAATGGCTAAACCCTAGAAGTCTAGCCTATGTGGGTATGGTAATGAGTATATGTGGTGTCCTTTCCGGACTATCCCCTTTGGTTTATATAGACACCGAGGGGATCTAGAGTTTACATGGAGTCGGTTACATAAGAAGGAATCTTCGGTCACCAAGCTTGCCTTCCACGCCAAGTAGAGCCCAATCCGGACACGGTGTAGTCTTCGGTCTTCATGTCTTCGTAGTCCATCAGTCCGACCCATAGATAACAGGCTAGATACCCGAGGACCCCTTAGTCCAGGACTCCCTTAGTAGCCCCCGAACCAGTCTTCAATAGCGAGGTGCTCGGCACACATATTGTCTTCGGCATTGCAAGGCGGGTTCTCCCTTCGATGATCTCCAAGTAATGTATTCAACCATTGATCCAATGTCACCTTGGCTTCTGCACGTTGAATAATCTTTATCCTCCATGTGTCGACTGAATGTGAAAAGTCAGGGTATTTTTGCTAATAACACCCCATCCATGCAAGGAAGAGCGCCTATTTAAAGAGATTGGATCCCAGATCCATTCAGCGCTACTCAGAAGAAATCCCCATAGACTGCTTAGGAGAAACCATTCCAGCATGGCCAGTGTTCCCAGCTCCTACGCTTGTTCCGTCCCAAAGAAAGGCGAGTGGGAGAGGTGTTCCGTGTCTCATAGCCGATTGACGAAGTTGCAAACGCAGGATTCCTTCCCCATGCAGATCTAGTCCCTCTTCGAACGGGGCTAGCGTCCTTCAATGGGGGGACTCAGGCAGAGGACTTCCCCAATCCATCCGGGGGGAGCGAGTGTGTTTTGTCCCCTACCTGCTAAGAGGTGTTGGATTTCCAATCCATCCGTTCCTCCGAGGGCTTCTGGAATACTACGACCTCCAGCTGCACAACTTCACTCCGGCCTCTATTCTGCACATTGCGGGTTACGTCGCTTTATGCGAACTTTTCCTGGGCATCGAGGCTCATTCGAATTGTGGAGGAAGTTGTTCTGTCTCGTCCCGCGCAACCACGAAGGGTCAATATTTGATGTGGGCGGAGCCGAAATATGGCGAGTCGCCGATACCGGATATCCATCCGGCACGCCAAGGAAGGCACCTGATGAATGGCCCTCCGAATGGTTTTATATAGAGGACGTTGTGCTTCCTAACCCGATTCGAAAGGGTCTTCCTGAATTTGCGCGTGTCCCGCTGAAGAAACGCCACAGTTGGCCTCCCCGGAGTCTCGAAAAGGAAGACGGCGCGGAGGTTCGTCAGCTGATGAGCAGGATAAAAGAGCTCACCCAGTCCGGACTCACAATAATCGAGGTTATGTCGATTTCCATAGCGCGAGGGGTTCATCCACTCCAATACAGAGGGCTTCCCATGTGGGCAATACAATGGGGAGGACGACGCCTCTCGCTACGGCCGGAAAGGTCCGGATACCCCTGCTGCTTTGGCTAAGATATTAGCCGAACTGTTCAAAGGGGAGGAGAAGGAATTTCTCCGCGTCAAATCTAGAGACGGGTACTCTATGTATAACCCTCCCAGCTAGGTAAGGTCCGACCCCTCCTTTTTTACTTCTTCCATCTCCGAATTGCCTTTGATAAACTTCTAGCTTGTTTTCTTATGACAGCACTGGCGAAAGGTCACCGAGGGATTTTATAGTCCCGCTCCACAGCCAGAGGACCACAACCGGGAGCTCGATCCCGGGTTCGAAGAGGACCCGGATATATTTGTGGTGCCTGCGGAGGGGGTGTTTCACCAGATGAGCTACGATGGCACAGAAGTGGCCATCATCGCCGACTACCCCGGTCTTCTCCCGGCTTCACACGTAAGTGATCCGAACTCACCTTATTCCAAAGAGATCTCTCCTTCCTTCTTACCCACCACACTGTCTTGTGCTCAAAAGGGGAAGGGTTTGGCGCTCCGTACTACTTCAGGGGTACCTCCGAAGAGAGCGTCCCCCACTCCGGGAGAGTCTTCCAAGAGGAAAGCGAACGAAGATGCGGCCGTGCCCTCATCAAAGAGGTATGAATTCGCCAACCTGCACCTGAGTAGTCACGTCCAACCGTGACCCTCCTGTTATTCATGTGTCAGGAGAAAAACATGCCAGACCGTATCCGGAGGCTCAAGCGGCCGTACTTCCCGCAGCCAGGAGTCAAATCCTACCATGAAGACGGGGGCCGATATGGAGGCGTAGCCGGACTGTCCTCCGGCCGAGGGCTCAGATGATGTATCCGTCACCAACTCGGAAGTGGAAAGTGCGATGAATCATCGGCGCCGCCGGGCCATTTTACAAGACCCCTGGCTTTTCAGAAGAGTCTTTTAACGCCTTCAACTCGGCCGATGCGTACATCCGAGCTGCTCGAGATGGGATTAACAGGGCCACAAAGCAACATTTGAAAGATGTGCAGGTAAATTTATTATGTCTGACTATGATAACCATATGCCAGTAGCCCCTGAGACTTAAAGGAGTTGAAATAACTGATTTAAGGATCATTGTATGACCAGGTGCTTACAGAGAAGAACACCCAGCTAGCTCAGGAGCTGGAAAAGTGTCAGCACCGGCTGCTTGCTGCCAATGTCGAACTGGAGAAATATAAGGCGCCTCCTGATAATGTTTCCTTCTATCGAAAATTCATAATGATACACCGATAGTGAGAATCTGGGTGCTAATATTTGTGTTCAGCCGTTAGACCAAGTACAAGAGCAGTTGGATGCCGCTCGAAGCGAAGAACGTGGAGCCAAGAAGCTACTAGCAGCGGGCGAGCGTGTATTGACAAAAGTCGTTCAGGAGAAAAAGAAACTCCAGGGCTCGAACTCCAAACTGGGCGAAGAACTGAAAGATGTGCGGGCTCAGCTAGCTGACTCTGTGAAGGAGAACAAGAAGCTGCGAGGCGGCATATTCCGTATGTAGCCACTTCTGTTTTATAACAGTTTTGGAGGTAAAGGTAGCTGATATAGCTGTGATTGTAGGTGTTTTGACGAACCGCCCCGAAGAGGAGGTGTCCGGATCATCGAGTGATCTTCTACAAGGGTTGTCGCAGTTGCACGAGCAAGCTCGGCAGGCGATGCGGAGTGTAGCCAAGGCTTTATGGCCATCCGACCCCCTCCAGGAAGCATGGAGCAGCCCGTAAATCTGTTCAAGGGAGCGCAACGGCGTATCCGGCTATGGAATATATCGGCATGCCGAGAGGGTGCGCGAGAGGCCTGGGCCATGGTGAAGACGCGATATACCAAGCTGGATCCTAATCACATGGCTCGAGTTGGACTGGTAGGGTCGAATGGGGAAGAAATTCCCGTTAGTTTAGTATATGACCAAGTAGAGGTGGCCGCCAAATATTCCCAGCAGGATTGTAAGTTAGACTGCCTGTTGGAAGGTGTAGAGGAGGTTTTCGAGTCCAAGTGATCGTGTACTTTCCTCACCTGGCTAAATTGTATATCATTTGTCATGGCAGACCTTTTCGCTTCAGCCTCCGATCCCGAAGGTGCGGAGTGTTTCCGAATACCATCGCAGCCGAATAGGCCGGGGTATGCCTGGAAAACTAGGCATAGGGGTCACAATTGCTTGAATAGACAAGTTGTATCCGGCTAGCTATGTTATATTACATTGATATCGTAAGAAACATCTTCCAGAGAGAATAGTTCTGTTAAGGGTTCCTTTCCCTGGGTGTGCATGCATTTAATGCGCATGCCCGATTTGTGATGTGAGCACCACGGTTTGTATAACTTCTGGGGGTGCATGATGGAGTGAGCTTAAAAACATCTTTAATTCACCGACCGAATATTACCTTAAGAACGCTAGCTTTCGGCTTCACCCAGTCTGAGGTACACATCCGAATGACCCGGCGGTAACAATCGCAGAGGTGCTCCCTTTATGCCCTAGCCGAACTAACGGGAACGTAGGGCATAACCATAGGAGCCAGGCAACCCAGCTTGGCCAAAACTTAAGTCATATCGATGCATATAATGGCAAAGAAAAGGTACATATGGAAAAACACATATGTGAGGAGCTTGATGCTCAGGGAATGACAAGAACTTCTGTACGAGAAGCCCCCAGGTACAAGTGGCGTACATGTTTGAAGATGTATGTGCCAATGGTGTGCGGTCTAGCCGCACTAAAGCTTTAAAGCGAGAAAGAAGAAAGTAATCGGAGAAGAGAGAAAAAACAATGGAAAATATAGGAGAGGAGGAGACGAACAAGGGGTTTAGCGCTAGGCGTAGAATCTCCGGAGTCTGGCCGTGTTCCAGGGGTTCGGCTCGAGTCGATTGTCTGATGCATCGCGAAGACGATACGCTCCTCCGGTGAGAACTTCCTCAATTATGAAGGGACCCTCCCATTTGGGCTTGAGTTTATCCTTTTTCTTCTCCGGGAGCCGTAGAACAAGTTCGCCGATGTTGTAAGTCTTGGCCCGTACTTCTCTGCTTTGATATCTTCGAGCCTGCTATTGATAGACTATTGAACGGGCTTTTGCGACATCGAGTTCCTCCTCCAGGGCATGTAGGTTGTCCTGCCGATCGAGCTCGGCTTCTCTCTCTTCGTACATACGCACTCTAGGCGAGTGATGAATAATATTGCTGGGCAATACGGCCTCTGCACCATACACCATGAAGAAAGGTGTGTACCCGGTAGTACAGTTGGGCGTGGTCCGCAGCCCCCAGAGTACGGAGTCGAGCTCTTCAACCCAGTGCTTGTCTGATTCTTTTGAATACCGCATTAGTCTAGGCTTGATGCCGCTCATAATAAGACCGTTGGCACGTTCGACTTGACCGTTGGTTTTTGGGTGGTAGACGGAGGCGTAATCTAGTTTAATACCCAGATTAGTACACCAGGTTTTTACCTCATCGACTGTGAAATTGGAGCCGTTGTCAGTGATGATGCTATGTGGGACACCATAACGGTGCACAACATCAGATATGAAGTCTATCACCGGGCCGGACTCAGCCGTTTTGACCGATTTAGCCTCTATCCACTTAGTGAATTTGTCCACCATAACCAGTAGATATTTTTTCTTATGGCTTCCCCCTTTAAGGGGTCCAACCATGTCGTGTCCCCAGACCGCAAAAGGCCAAGTGATGGGGATTGTTTGTAGGGCAGTGGGGGGCATATGGCTTTGATTGGCAATGAGTTGGCATCCGACGCAACGTTGGACAAGGTCCTGTGCATCAGCTCGGGCCGTCGGCCAATAAAACCTTGTACGGAAAGCCTTGCAAACAAGGGCCCGAGCTGCAGCGTGGTGACCGCTGAGTCCGGCGTGAATTTCAGCCAAGAGCTGCCGCCCCTCTTCCTCGGATATACATCGTTGAAGGACTCTGGTGGCGCTTTTCTTGTAGAGCTCTCCATCATGAACCTTGTAGGCCTTCGAGCGCCGAAAAATGCAGTGGGCCTCATTCTGGTCCTCAGGAAGCTCCTTCCTATTAAGGTAGGCCAGGAAGGGTTCGGTCCATGGGGCAATGACTGCCATGATGAGATGCGCCGACGGTGTTATGTCGAGGTTTCCGGGATCTGGGGTTATGTGTGGGTCCGGACTAGTTTTGCCGTTTTCCCCCTGCCACACCACGGATGACTTAAAGAGTCTTTCCAGGAAGATGTTAGGTGGGACGGGGTCGCGCTTAGCGCCAATACGAGCAAGAACATCCGCCGCTTGGTTACTTTCTCGAGCCACATGATGGAACTCGAGCCCCTCAAACTAGGCCGACATTTTTATGGCTGCGTTACGATATGCTACCATCTTCGGATCTTTAGCGTCGAAATATCCATTTATTTGAGATATTGCCAGGTTTGAGTCCCCGCGCACCTCTAGGCATTGTATGCCCACGGAGACAGCCATCCGGAGACCATGCAATAAGGCCTCGTATTCGGCTGCATTATTGGAGTCTGTGTATAGTATTTGGAGAACGTATTGGACGATGTCTCCGGTAGGGGACGTTAAAATGACACACACTCCTAACCCTGCCAGCATTTTGGAGCCGTTGAAGTGCATGACCCAATTGGAGTATGTGTCGTACTCTTTAGGGAGTTCGGCCTCTGTCCATTCGGCGATGAAGTCAGCCAGTACTTGGGATTTGATAGCTCGACGTGGTTTATATGTAATGTCGAATGGCAGGAGCTCAATGGCCCATTTGGCAATCCTGCCCGTAGATCGCGGTTGTTTATAATGTCGTTGAGTGGTACTTTGGAGGCCACCGTGATCGAACACTCCTGGAAGTAGTGATGAAGCTTTCGGGATGCCATGAAGACCGTGTATGCTATTTTTTCATAATGAGGGTACCGGGATTTGCATGGTGTAAGGACAGTAGATACGTAGTATACTGACTTCTGAAGCGGGAATTTATGTCCGTCCTGTTCTTGTTCAACAACGAGTACGGCGCTCACCACCTGATGTGTTGCCGATATGTATAATAACATCGGTTCGCCGGAGTTTGGTGCGGCCAGGATTAGGTTCCTCGCCAGAAGGGTTTTTATTTCTTCCTGTCCGGCTGTTGCCGTGTCTGTCCACTCGAAGTGGTCGGTTCGCCGTAGAAGGCGATAGAGCGGCAGCGCCTTTTATCCTAATCTGGAGATAAAGCGGCTTAGAGCTGCCACGCAGCCTGCAAGTTTTTGAACTTGCTTAAGGTTTGTTGGCTTGGCCAATTGTGACAAAGCTCGGATTTTGGCTGGGTTTGCTTCGATTCCTCTATTGGAAATGATAAAGCCCAGCAGTTTTCCAGCGGGGACGCCGAAGACACACTTTTCCGGGGTTGAGCTTAATGTCATACGCCCTGAGGTTGTCGAATGTAAGACATAAGTGGTCTATTAGTGTTTCCACGTGCCTGGTTTTGATGACGATGTCATCAACGTAAGCTTCTACTGTTTTGCCAATCTGCTTCTCAAGGCATGTTTGAATCATGCGTTGGTATGTGGCACCGTCGTTCTTGAGCCCAAAGGGCATGGTATTGAAGCAGAATGGCATGTATGGGGTAATAAATTCTGTTGCAGCTTGATCGGATTCCTTCATTTTGATTTGATGGTATCCGGAGTATGCATCGAGGAAACACAGTGAGTCATGTCTTGCGGTGGCGTCAATGATTTGATCAATGCGGGGGAGGGGGAAGGGATAGGCTTTGTTGAGGTCTTTGAAATCGACGCACAGGCGCCAGGATTTGTCCTTCTTTGGTACCATCACCAGGTTTTCCACCCAGTCCGGATGTTTGATTTCTCTAACGAATCCGGCCTCGATGAGTTTGGCCAGCTCCTCCCCCATGGCTTGTCGCTTGGGTTCGGAAAAGCGCCGTAGTGCTTGCTTAACCGGTTTAAACCCCTTTAATATATTGAGGCTATCTTTAGCCAGCTTGCATGGCATCCCTGGCATATCCGAAGGGTGCCAGGAAAATATGTCCCAGTTTTCACGGAGGAATTCTTGTAGTGCGGCGTCAACTGTTGGGTTTAGTTGAGCTCCGATGGATGTCATCTTCTTGGGGTCCGTTGGGTGGACCTGGAATTTGATTATTTCTTCCGCCAGTTTAAACAAGGTGGATTTGGAGCGTTTGTCGAGGATCACATCGTCCCTGTCCACTGTGGAGCGTAGTGTGGTTAATTCTTCGGCCGCGAGGGCTTCAGATAGCGCCTCCAGGGCCAGGGATGCAGTTTTGTTTTCTGCATGGAGTGTTGTGTCCGGATCACTGACGAGAGTGATTATACCTTTTGGTCCAGGCATTTTGAGCTTCATATATCCGTAGTGAGGTATAGCTTGGAAGCGTGTAAAAGCATCCCGCCCCAACAAGGCGTGATATTTGCTCCTGAAAGGGGCTACCTGGAAGGTTATTTCTTCGTACCGGTAGTTCTCCGGTGATCCGAATACCACGTCAAGTGTGATTTTGCCCGTGCACCGCGCCTCACGACTAGGAATAATTCCCCGGAAGGTTGTGTTACTTTGTTTGATGCGGCTCCTGTCTATTTCCATTTTATGGAGTATGTACTCATAAATGAGAATTAGTCCGCTGCCGCCGTCCATGAGGACCTTAGTGAGTCGAAACCCATCCACGATGGGGCTGAGGACTAACGCGGCTGGTGCTCCTGCTGTTCGGTACTTTGGTTCATCACCGGCGTTGAATGTGATAGCCGTGTCGTTCCATGGGTTTATTACAACAATTTGGCAGACTTCATTGAGCTCATGAAGTGCCCTTTTGCGCTTGTTATTTGAAGCGAATGTCTCGAAGACTGTCAATACTCTTGGGTCGTCGTCTTCTGGGGGGTATTGTTCTGGGGCGTCCTTGATGAGGATGTCCTCGCCGCTCTTGGCTACCTGTCGTAGTATCCAACATGCTCTAAGGTTGTGGGTTGCCACGACATTTGTTGTTGTATGTATTTTGCATTGGCCATCGAGCCACTTTTCTAGAACGGTGTCGTGCCGTATAGCGGCTTTGTGTTTTTTGACTGTTGGACTGGGCGTGCCCCGAGGGTACACCCTTTTCGCCTGTAGGGGGAGTTGGGTTGGGACTGGTGGTTCCGAGTGAGGTACCTGAGTTTCCCAGGCGCTTTCCATCGCACACTATTTTTGTGTGATGGTTGCTAAGTCAGCAAATTTTAGTATGCGACGTCGATTGATGTCGTTGAGGATTCCTTCGTCCGCACAGTTTTTGCAGATTGTTGATATTGCGTCCTCGTCGCGGCAATCTTTTACCTTGTCCTTGACAAGGAGGAATCTGGCCCAGAAGTGGTGGACCTTCTCCTGAGATAGTTGTTTTATGCTCATGAGAGCCTCTACGTCCGGGCGGGTGGTTGGAATTAAATCCGAACCCCGACCTAACCGGTTGTCCGGAGCCCGACGACCTTCCGGACTAGACAGTCCGGGTTCTGAAATATCTTCTGATTGTTTGAAACCGTCGTCTGATGCTATGTTCGGAGGGCTAGTTGCGTCCTTTCGTGGGTGAGTATCCGGCTCTTTATGAATGGCGACCCGAACGTAGTCTGTCTTCCATATAGAAGAAGACTCGCAGTCCTGCTCCAGGACTGTTGCGATCTGGTGTGTGACTGGAGGAGTTTCGGTTTCTCCCTGATCGATTTTAGGCCCGATCTGATCGTATCTGTGGCGACTCCCAAAGCGGTGATTGATGTCTACTACACAACCTTCTTCTTGTAGACGTTGTTGGGCCTCCAAGTGCAGAGGTTTGTAGGACAGTAGCAAATTTCCCTCAAGTGGATGACCTAAGGTTTATCAATCCGTAGGAGGTGTAGGATGAAGATGGTCTCTCTCAAGCAACCGTGCAACCAAATAACAAAGAGTCTCTTGTGTCCCCAACCCACCCAATACAATGGTAAATTGTATAGGTGCACTAGTTCGGCGAAGAGATGGTGATACGAGTGGTATATGGATAGTAGATAATAGTTTTTGTAATCTGAAATAATAAAAATAGCAAGGTAGCAAGTGATAAAAGTGAGCGTAAACGGTATTGCAACGATAGGGAATAAGGCCTAGGGTTCATACTTTCGCTAGTGCAAGTCCTCTCAACAATACTAACATAATTGGATCATAAAACTATCCCTCAACATGCAACAAAGAGTCACTCCAAAGTCACTAATAGCGGAGAACGAACGAAGAGATTATGGTAGGGTACGAAACCACCTCAAAGTTATTCTTTCCAATCAATCCATTGGGCTATTCCTATAAGTTTCACAAACAGCCCTAGAGTTCGTACTAGAATAACACCTTAAGACACAAATCAACCAAAACCCTAATGTCCCCTAGATACTCCATTTTCACCTCAAGTATCCGTGGGCATGATTATACGATATGCATCACACAATCTCAATTCATCTATTCAACCAACACATAGAACCTCAAAGAGTGCCCCAAAGTTTCTACCGGAGAATCACGACGAAAACGTGTGCCAACCCCTATGCATAGGTTCATGGGCGGAACCTGCAAGTTGGTCACCAAAACATACATCAAGTGGCATGTGGTATCCCATTGTCACCACAGATATCCACGGCAAGACATACATCAAGTGTTCTCAAGTCTTTAAAGACTCAATCCTATAAGATTACTTCAAAGGGGAAACTCAATTCATTACAAGAGAGAAGAGGGGGAGGAGAAACATAGGATCCAACTATAATAGAAAAGCTCGCGCGATACATCAAGATCGTGCCAAATCAAGAACACGAGAGAGAGAGAGATCAAACACATAGCTACTGGTACATACCCTCAGCCCCGAGGGAGAACTACTCCCTCCTCGTCATGGAGAGCACCGGGATGATGAAGATGGCCACCGGTGAGGGATCCCCCCCCTCCAGCAAGGTGCCGGAACAGGGTCCCGATTGGTTTTTGGTGGCTATGTAGGCTTCTGGCGGCGGAACTCCCGATCTATTGTTGCGTCCCAGAAGTTTTAGGGTATATGGAGTTATATAGGCAGAAGAAGCACGTCAGGGGATCCACGGGGGCCCCACGATGCAGGGGGTGGGCGCCCCCACCCTCGTGGGAAGCTCCTGTATCTTCTGACGTGGGGTCCAAGTCCATCAGGTGTGTTTCCTTCCAAAAATAACTTCTCCAGTTGATTTCGTTCCGTTTCGACTCGGTCTAATATTCCTTTTCTTCAAAACACTGAAATAGGCATAAAACAACAAATCTGGGCTGGGCCTCTGGTTAATAGGTTAGTCCCAAAGGTAATATAAAAGTGGAAAATAAAGCCCAATATTGCCCAAAACAGTAAATAATATAGCATGGAGCAATCAAAAATTATAGATACGTTGGAGACGTATCAAGCATCCCCAAGCTTAATTCCTGCTCGTCCTCGAGTAGGTAAATGATAAAAAAGATAATTTTTGATGTGGAATGCTAGTTGGCATAATTTCAATGCAATTCTTCTTACTTGTGATATGAATATTCAGATCCATAAGATTCAAGACAAAAGTTCATTTTGACATAGAAAATAATAGTACTTCAAGCATACTAACTAAGCAATTATGTCTCTTCAAAATAACATGGCCAAAGAAAGTTATCCCTACAAAATCATATAGTCTGGCTATGCTCCATCTTCACCACACAAAATATTTAAATCATGCACAACCCCGTTGGCATGCCAAGCAATTGTTTCATACCTTTGATGTTCTCAAACTTTTTCAATTTTCACGCAATACATGAGCGTGAGCCATGGATATAGCACTATAGGTGGAATAGAATGGTGGTTGTGGAGAAGACAAAAGGGAGAAGATAGTCTCACATCGACTAGGCGTATCAACGGGCTATGGAGATGCTCATCAATAGATATCAATGTGAGTGAGTACGGATTGCCATGCAACGGATGCACTAGAGCTATAAGTATATGAAAGCTCAACAAAAGAAACTAGTGGGTGTGCATCCAACTTGCTTGCTCACGAAGACCTAGGGCATTTTGAGGAAGCCCATCATTGGAATATACAAGCCAAGTTCTATAATGAAAGATTCCCACTAGTATATGAAAGTGACAATATATGAGACTCTCTATATGAAGAACATGGTGCTACTTTGAAGCACAATATATGAGACTCGCTATATCATGGTGCTACTTTGAAGCACAAGTGTGGTAAAAGGATAGTAGCATTGCCCCTTTTTATTTTTATTTTTTTATTTTTTGGCCTTTCTTTTTTATGGCCTTTCTTTTTATTATTTTTATTTTTATTTGGACAATGCTCTATTGAATGATTATCATCACACTTCTATTTATTTATAACTCAATGCTTACAACTCGATACTATAACAAAGTATGACTCTATATGAATGCCTCCGGTGGTGTACCGGGATGTGCAATGATGCATGAGTGACATGTATGAAAGAATTATGAATGGTGGCTTTGCCACAAATACGATGTCAACTACATGATCATGCTAGCAATATGACAATGATGAATGTGTCATGATGAATGGAATGGTGGAAAGTCGCATGGAAATATATCTCAGAATGGCTATGGAAATGCCATAATAGGTAGGTATGGTGACTGTTTTGAGGAAGGTATATGGTGGGTTTATGGTACCGGCGAAAGTTGCGCGGTACTAGAGAGGCTAGCAAAGGTGGAAGGGTGAGAGTGCGTATAATCCATGGACTCAACATTAGTCGTAAAGAACTCACATACTTATTGCAAAAATCTATTAGTTATCGAAACAAAGTACTACGCGCATGCTCCTAGGGGGCTAGATTGGTAGGAAAAGACCATCGCTCGTTCCCGACCGCCACTCATAAGGAAGATAATCAATAAATAAATCATGCTCCGACTTCGTTACATAACGGTTCACCATACGTGCATGCTATGGGAATCACAAACTCTAACACAAGTATTTCTCAAATTCACAACTACTCAACTAGCATGACTCTGATATTACCATATCCATATCTCGAAACCATTATCAAGTATCAAACTTCTCCTAGTATTCAACACACTCAGAAGAGAATTTTATTATTCTTGAATACCTAGCATATTAGGATTTTAAGCACATTACCATGCTATTAATACTCTCAAAATAATCTAAGTGAAGCATGAGAGTTCATCTATTTCTATAAAATTAAACCACCATCGTGCTCTAAAAGGATATAAGTGAAGCACTAGAGCAACAACAAACTACTCCGAAAGACATAAGTGAAGATCAATGAGTAGTCGAATAATTGTGCAACTATGTGAAGACTCTCTAACATTTAAGAATTTCAGATCTTGGTATTTTATTCAAACAGCAAGCAAAACTAAAGAAAATGACATCTAAGAATAGCAAACATCATGTGAAGAAGCAAAAACTTAGGATCAACCGATACTAACCGATAATTGTTGAAGAAGAAAGGTGGGATGCCAACCGGGGCATCCCCAAGCTTAGATGCTTGAGACTTCTTGAAATATTATCTTGGGGTGCCTTGGGCATCCCCAAGCTTGAGCTTTTGTGTCTCCTTAATTCCTCTCATATCAAGGTATCCCTAAATCTCAAAAGCTTCATCCACACAAAACTCAACAAGGACTCGTGAGATAGGTTAGTATAAACCATTGTCAAAACCTTATCATACTCTACTGTAGCAAATCACTAAAATTATTATTCAACATTGCATACTAAATGTCTCTGCATATTTTAATATTCCTATCCTCAAATAGAATCATTAAACAAGCAATCATATGCAAACAATGCAAACATAACAGCAATCTGCCTAAACAGGATAGTCTGTAAAGAATGCTGCAACATCCATACTTCCCTAACTACAAAAATTATGAAATAAAATTCACACTGTAGTAAATTTATCAGATCTTAATATGCAAAAGGTTTCAACATTTTATCACATTCTGACTTTTCTATGGAATTGTTGCAACAGGGGTAAACTTTCTGTTTCCAAACAGTGACATGTATACTTGTAACATAGGCATAGTAAAGGCTATCAATGCCACTTTTATTGAAATAAAAGATGCAAAACATTGTTCTAAATAACATCAAGAAAATCCTAACAAAATAAATTGATGATCCAAGCAAAACACATATCATGTGGCGAATAAGAATATAGCTCCAAGTAAAGCTACCGATGAACGAAGACGAAAGAGGGGATGCCTTCCGGGGCATCCCCAAGCTTAGGCTCTTGGTTGTACTTGAATATTACCTTGGAGTGCCTTGGGCATCCCCAAGCTTAGGCTCTTACCACTACTTGTTCCATAGTCCATCGAATCCTTACCAAAAACTTGAAAACTTCACAACACAAAACTTAAAGTAGAAAACTCGTAAGCTCCGTTAGTATAAGAAAATAAATGACCACTTCAAGGTGCTGTAATGAACTCATTCTTTATCTATATTGGTGTTAAAACTTCTGTATTCCAACTTCTCTATGGTTTATAAACTATTTTACTAGCCATAGATTCATCAAAATAAGCAAACAACACACGAAAAACAGAATCTGTCAAAAACAGAACAGTCTGTAGTAATCTGGATCAAACGTATACTTCTGGAACACATAAAATTCTCAAATAAATTTCTGGACCTGAGGAATTTATCAATTAATCATCTGCAAAAATAATTAACTAAATAGCACTCTCCAAATAAAAACGGCAGCACTTCTCGTGAGCGCTAAAGTTTCTGTTTTTGACAGCATGATCAACAAGACTTCTCCGAAGTCTTTCCAAAGGTTCTACTTGGCACAAACACTAATTTAAAAGCATAAAACCACATATAAACAGAGGCTAGATGAATTATTTATTACTAAACAGGAACAAAAAGCAAGGAACTAAAATAAAATTGGGTTGCCTCCCAACAAGCGCTATCGTTTAACGCCTCTAGCTAGGCATGATGATTTCAATGATGCTCACATAAAGGGTAAGAATTGAAACATAAAGAGAGCATCATGAAGAATATGACTAGCACATTTAAGTCTAACATACTTCATATGCATAGGGATTTTGTGAGAAAACAACTTATGGGAACAGTAATCAACTAGCATAGGAGGGTAAAATAAGCATAACTTCAAAAATTTAAGCACATTGAGAGGAAACTTGATATTATTGCAATTCCTACAAGCATATATTCCTCCCTCATAATAATTTTCAGTAGCATCATAAATGAATTCAACAATATAACCAGCACCTAAAGCATTCTTTTCATGCTCTACAAGCATGCAAAATTTACTACTCTCCACATAAGCAAAATTCTTCTCATGAATAATAGTGGGAGCTAACTAAACAAGATAACTATCATGTGATTGAAAATTAATATCAAGATGACAAGTTTCATGGTTATCATTATTCTTTAAAGCATATGTGTCATCACAATAATCATCATAGGTAGGAGGCATGCTTTCATCACAATAAATTTGCTCATCAAAACTTGGGGGACAAAAAGTATCATCTTCATCAAACATAGCTTCCCCAAGCTTGTGGCTTTGCATATCATTAGCATCATGGATATTCAAGGAATTCATACTAACAACATTGCAATCATGCTCATCATTCAAATATTTAGTGCCAAACATTTTATAGATTTCTTCTTCTAGCACTTGAGCACAATTATCCTTTCCATCATACTCACGAAAGATATTAAAAAGGTGAAGCGTATGAGACAAACTCAATTCCATATTTTTTGTACTTTTCTTTTATAAACTAAACTAGTGATAAAACAAGAAACTAAAAGACTCGATTGCAAGATCTAAAGATATACCTTCAAGCACTCACCTCCCCGGCAACGGCGCCAGAAAAGAGCTTGATGTCTACTACACAACCTTCTTCTTGTAGACGTTGTTGGGCCTCCAAGTGCAGAGGTTTGTAGGACAGTAGCAAATTTCCCTCAAGTGGATGACCTAAGGTTTATCAATCCGTAGGAGGCGTAGGATGAAGATGGTCTCTCTCAAGCAACCCTGCAACCAAATAACAAAGAGTCTCTTGTGTCCCCAACATACCCAATACAATGGTAAATTGTATAGGTGCACTAGTTCGGCGAAGAGATGGTGATACGAGTGGTATATGGATAGTAGATAATAGTTTTTGTAATCTGAAATAATAAAAATAGCAAGGTAGCAAGTGATAAAAGTGAGCGTAAACATTATTGCAATGATAGGAAATAAGGCATAGGGTTCATACTTTCGCTAGTGCAAGTCCTCTCAACAATACTAACATAATTGGATCATAAAACTATCCCTCAACATGCAACAAAGAGTCACTCCAAAGTCACTAATAGTGGAGGACGAACGAAGAGATTATGGTAGGGTACGAAACCACCTCAAAGTTATTCTTTCCAATCAATCCATTGGGCTATTCCTATAAGTGTCACAAACAGCCCTAGAGTTCATACTAGAATAACACCTTAAGACACAAATCAACCAAAACCCTAATGTCACCTAGATACTCCATTGTCACCTCAAGTATCCGTGGGCATGATTATATGATATGCATCACACAATCTCAATTCATCTATTCAACCAACACATAGAACCTCAAAGAGTGCCCCAAAGTTTCTACCGGAGAATCATGACGAAAACGTGTGCCAACCCCTATGCATAGGTTCATGGGCGGAACCCGCAAGTTGGTCACCAAAACATACATCAAGTGGCACGTGGTATCCCATTGTCACCACAGATATCCACGGCAAGACATACCTCAAGTGTTCTCAAGTCTTTAAGGACTCAATCCGATAAGATTACTTCAAAGGGGAAACTCAATTCACTACAAGAGAGAAGAGGGGGAGGAGAAACATAGGATCCAACTATAATAGCAAAGCTCGCGATACATCAAGATCGTGCCAAATCAAGAACACGAGAGAGAGAGAGATCAAACACATAGCTACTGGTACATACCCTCAGCCCTGAGGGAGAACTACTCCCTCCTCGTCATGGAGAGCACCGGGATGATGAAGATGGCCACCGGTGAGGGATCCCCCCTCCGGCAGGGTGCCGGAACAGGGCCCCGATTGGTTTTTGGTGGCTACGGAGGCTTCTGGCGGTGGAACTCCCGATCTATTGTTGCGTCCCGAAAGTTTTAGGGTATATGGAGTTATATAGGCAGAAGAAGCACGTTAGGGGAGCCACGGGGGCCCCACGAGGCAGGGGGCGCGCCCTAGGGGGGTGGGCGCGCCCCTACCCTCATGGGCAGCTCCTGTATCTTCTGACGTGGGGTCCAAGTCCATCAAGTGTGTTTCTTTCCAAAAATAACTTCTCCAGTTGATTTCATTCTGTTTCGACTCCGTCTGATATTCCTTTTCTTCAAAACACTGAAATAGGCATAAAACAGCAAATCTGGGCTGGGCCTCCAGTTAATAGGTTAGTCCCGAAAGTAATATAAAAGTGGAAATAAAGCCCAATATTGCCCAAAACAGTAGATAATATAGCATGGAGCAATCAAAAATTATAGATGCGTTGGAGACGTATCAGCGATGCGATCCAGGAGCTCGTTTAAGGACGAAAACTCAACCGGATCCATCTGCTTGGAGTGATCGGAGTTGATGCGAAGGGTATTTTCGATGGCCCGAGAGGTCGTCGTTGCCGCTGCGGCCGAACGGGTGATCATAATAAAGTCGCCCAGCCGGAGGGTTTGGCCCGAGGCCAAAACTACCCCTGCGGTAATATTGTCTTTAATGACAAGGCGAACCTTCGAGCCTTTCATCGACGACACATTGGAACTCTCAATGAAAACACCAATGTCGGTGTAAAAACCGGCGGATCTCGGGTAGGGGGTCCCGAACTATGCGTCTAGGATCGATGGTAACAAGAGACGGGGGACACGATGTTTACGCAGGTTCGGGCCCTCTCTATGGAGGTAAAACCCTACGTCCTGCTTGATTGATATTGATGAATATGAGTGTTACAAGAGTTGATCTACCACGAGATTGTAATGGCTAAACCCTAGAAGTCTAGCCTATGTGGGTATGGTAATGAGTATATGTGGTGTCCTTTTCGGACTATCCCCTTTGGTTTATATAGACACCGAGGGGGGTCTAGGGTTTACATGGAGTCGGTTACATAAGAAGGAATCTTTGGTCGCCCAGCTTGCCTTCCACGCCAAGTAGAGTGCAATCCAGACACGGTGCAGTCTTCGGTCTTCATGTCTTCACAGCCCATCAGTCCGGCCCATAGATAATAGGCCAGACTCCCGAGGACCCCTAAGTCCAGAACTCCCTCAAGCATCACTCAGCGGACAAGTGGATTTCTGAGCATAGCACTTGGACTGATGATGAGGCACCTGGCCATCCTTCTACCTCCACTTCTGCTGCTGATGATGATATCATGGAGCATGAGGATGAGGAGTCTGACGATGCTGATCCAGATGAGACCGAGGAGTCAAAGGAGGACTACCGTGAAGGAAATATGCCCTAGAGGCAATAATAAAGTTGTTATTTATATTTCCTTATATCATGATGAATTTTTATTATTCATGCTAGAATTGTATTAACCGGAAACTTAGTACATGTGTGAATACATAGACAAACAGAGTGTCCCTAGTATGCCTCTACTAGACTAGCTCGTTAATCAAAGATGGTTAAGTTTTCTGACCATAGACATGTGTTGTCATTTAATGAACGGGATCACATCATTAGAGAATGATGTGATGGACAAGACACATCCGGTAGCTTAGCATAATGATCATTTAGTTTTATTGTTATTGCTTTCTTCATGACTAATACATGTTCCTCCGACTATGAGATTATGCAACTCCCGAATACCAGAGGAACACCTTGTGTGCTATCAAACGTCACAACGTATCGGGGTGATTATAAATATGATCTATAGGTGTCTCCGATGGTGTTTGTTGAGTTGGCATAGATGGAGATTAGGATTTGTCACTCCAAGTATCGGAGAGGTATCTCTAGGCCCTCTGAGTAATGCTCATCACTATAAGCCTTGCAAGTGATGTAACTAATGAGCTAGTTGCGGGATGATGCATTACAAAACGAGTAAAGAGACTTTCGAGTAACTAGATTGAACTAGGTATGATGATACCGACGATCGAATCTCGGGCAAGTAACATACTGATGACAAAGGGAACAACGTATGTTGTTATGCGATTTGACCGATAAAGATCTTTGTAGAATATGTAGGATCCAATATGAGCATCCAGGTTCCACTATTGGTTATTGACCGGAGATGTGTCTTGGTCATGTCTACATAGTTCTCAAACCCGTAGGGTTCGCATGCTTAACGTTCGATGACGATTTGTATTATGAGTTATGTGATTTGATGACCGAAGTTTATTTAGAGTCCCGTATGAGATCACAGACATGACGAGGAGTCTCGAAATGGTCGAGACATAAAGAATGATATATTGGACGATGTTATTCGGACACCGGATGAGTTTTGAGAGGTACCAGGTAATTATCGGAGTGCCGGAGGGTTATCGGAACCCCTGGGGCAACTAATGGGCCTTAATGGAGAGAGATGAGGGTCGCAAGGGTCTGCCCCCCCTTTGGGTCCGAATTGGACTAGGAGAAGGGGCCAACGCCACCTTTCCTTCCCCTCTCCCTTCCCCTGTTGGGGAACGTTGCAGAAAACAAAAATTTTCCTACGGTTTCACCAAGATCCATCTATGAGTTCATCTAGCAACGAGTGATCGGATTGCATCTACATACCTTTGTAGGTCACGCGCGGAAGCATTCAAAGAACGGGGATGAGGAAGTCGTACTCGACGTGATCCAAATCACCGGAGATCCTAGCGCCGAACGGACGGCACCTTCGTGTTCAACACACGTACGGTCAGCGTGACGTCTCCTCCTTCTTGGTCTAGCAAGGGGGAAGGAGAGGTTGATGAAGATCCAGCAGCACGACGGCGTGGTGGTGGATGCAGGAGTCACCGCAGCAGGGCTTCACCGTTCTACTACGAGAGGGAGAGGTGTAGCAGGGGAGAGGGAGGCGCCAAGAGTCAAGGGTGCGGCTGCCCCTCCCTCCCCCCTTTATATAGGCTCCCCTAGGGGGGCGCCGGCCCTAGGAGATGGGATCTCCTAGGGGGGCGGCGGCCAAGGGGTGGAGTGCCCCCCAAGCCAGGTGGGGCGCCCCCCCACCCTAGGGTTCCCAACCCTAGGCGCATGGGGTGGGCCAAAGGGGGCGCACCAGCCCACTATGGGCTGGTTCCCCTCCCCACTTCGGCCCATGGGGCCCTCCGGGATGGGTGGCCCCACCCGATGGACCCCCCAGGACCCTTCCGGTGGTCCCGGTACAATACCGGTGACCCCGAAACTCTCCCGATGGCCGAAACTGCACTTCCTATATATAATTCTTCACCTCCGGACCATTCCGGAACTCCTCGTGACGTCCGGGATCTCATCCGGGACTCCGAACAACTTTCGGGTTACTCCATATTCATATCTCTACAACCCTAGCATCACCGAACCTTAAGTGTGTAGACCCTACGGGTTCGGGAGACATGTAGACATGACCGAGACGGCTCTCCGGTCAATAACCAACAGCGGGATATGGATACCCATGTTGGCTCCCACATGCTCCTCGATGATCTCATCGGATGAACCACGATGTCGAGGATTCAAGCAACCCCGTATACAATTCCCTTTGTCAATTGGTACGTTACTTGCCCGAGATTCGATCGTCGGTATCCCAATACCTCGTTCAATCTCGTTACCGGCAAGTCACTTTACTCGTACCGTAATGCATGATCCCGTGACCAGACACTTGGTCACTTTGAGATCATTATGATGATGCATTACCGAGTGGGCCCAGAGATACCTCTCCGTCATACGGAGTGACAAATCCCAGTCTTGATCCGTGTCAACCCAACAGACACTTTTTGAGATACCCGTAGTATACCTTTATAGTCACCCAGTTACGTTGTGACGTTTGGTACACCCAAAGCACTCCTACGGTATCCGGGAGTTACACGATCTCATGGTCTAAGGAAAAGATACTTGACATTGGAAAAACTCTAGCAAACGAACTATACGATCTTGTGCTATGTTTAGGATTGGGTCTTGTCCATCACATCATTCTCCTAATGATGTGATCTTATTATTAATGACATCCAATGTCCATAGTCAGGAAACCATGACTATCTATTGATCAATGAGCTAGTCAACTAGAGGCTTACTATGGACATGTTGGTGTCTATGTATTCACACATGTATTACGATATCCGGATAACACAATTATAGCATGAATAAAAGACAATTATCATGAACAAGGAAATATAATAATAATCTTTTTATTATTGCCTCTAGGGCATATTTCCAACAGTCTCCCACTTGCACTAGAGTCAATAATCTAGTTACATTGTGATGAATCGAACACCCATAGAGTTCTGGTGTTGATCATGTTTTGCCCTAGGGAGAGGTTTAGTCAACGGATCTGCGACATTCAGGTCCGTATGTACTTTACAAATATCTATGTCTCCATCTTGAACATTTTCACGAATGGAGTTGAAGCGACACTTGATGTGCCTGGTCTTCTTGTGAAACCTGGGCTCCTTGGCAAGTGCAATAGCTCCAGTGTTGTCACAGAAGAGTTCGATCGGCCCCGACGCATTGGGTATGACTCCTAGGTCGGTGATGAACTCCTTCACCCAAATTGCTTCATGCGCTGCCTCCGAGGCCGCCATGTACTCCGCTTCACATGTAGATCCCGCCACGACGCTCTGCTTGCAGCTGCACCAGCTTACTGCTCCACCATTCAACATATACATGTATCCGGTTTGTGACTTAGAGTCATCCAGATCTGTGTCGAAGCTAGCATCGACGTAACCCTTTACGATGAGCTCTTCGTCACCTCCATAAACGAGAAACATGTCCTTAGTCCTTTTTAGGTACTTCAGGATATTCTTGACCACTGTCCAGTGTTCCTTGCCGGGATTACTTTGGTACCTACCTACCAAACTTACGGCAAGGTTTACATCAGGTCTGGTACATAGCATGTCATACATAATAGACCCTATGGCTGAGGCATAGGGGATGACACTCATCACTTCTATATCTTCTGCCGTGGTCGGACATTGAGCTGAGCTCAATTTCACACCTTGCAACACAGGCAAGAACCCCTTCTTAGACTGGTCCATATTGAACTTCTTCAATATCTGATCAAGGTATGTGCTTTGTGAAATACCTATGAGGCATCTTGATCTATCTCTATAGATCTTGATGCCTAATATATAAGCAGCTTCTCCAAGGTCCTTCATTGAAAAACTCTTATTCAAGTAGGCCTTAATGCTATCCAAAAGTTCTATATCATTTCCCATCAAAAGTATGTCATCTACATATAATATGAGAAATGCTACAGAGCTCCCACTCACTTTCTTGTAAACGCAGGCTTCTCCATAAGTCTGCACAAACCCAAACACTTTGATCATCTCATCAAAGCGAATGTTCCAACTCCGAGATGCTTGTACCAGCCCATAAACCGAGCGTTGGAGCTTGCACACCTTGTCAGCATTCTTAGGATCGACAAAACCTTCCGGCTGCATCATATACATATAACACCCTCGATGCGACTATATCTCCCACGTGTCGAGGCACGACTTAGAGGCATAATCGCATTGAAGGCATATGTCGCAAGTTAGGCAATCTTCACAACATCCCATGTAATATGAATAATACAGGGGAGATAACAATAGTTGGCTTACACTCGCCACGTCAATCAAGTACATAAATAACATTACATCATCCAAACACTCATGGCCCGACTACGGCGCCAAAATAAAAGAGAACCCAACATGCGACAATGGTCCCATTCACCCCCAACTGGGCACCACTACTGATCATCGGGAAAGGAAACATAGTAACATTGAGAGTCTTCGTCGAACTCCCACTTGAGCTCAAGTGCGTCTCCTGGAGCGGAATCATCAGGCCCTGCATCTGGTGTAATAGTAATTTGTGAGCCACAGGGACTCAGCAATCTCGCACCCTCGCGATCAAGACTATTTAAGCTTATAGGTAAGGCAAGGTAAAATATGAGTGGAGCTGCAGCAAGCGACTAGCAAGTATGGTGGCTAGCTTATACGCAAAAGAGAGCGAGAAGAGGAGGCAAAGCACGAGCGAGAAACTAGAGAACCACCTGCGCAAACATTACTCCAACACCGTGTCCACTTCCCGGACTCCGCCGAGAAGAGGCCAACACGGTAACACACTCAGTTGATTCATTTTAATTAATTAAGGTTCAAGTTATCTACAACCGTACATTAACAAATTCCCATCGGCCCATAACCGCGGGCACGGCTTTCGAAAGTTCAAATCCCTGTAGGGGAGTCCCAACTTAGCCCATGAAAAGCTCTCACGGTCAACGAAGTAATAGACCTCCTCCCAAGACGTTCTGATCAGACTCGGTATCTCGGTAATTCAAGATACTTCGACAGGTTAAAACAAGACCAGCTACACCGCCTGAATGTGCCGACAAATCCCGATAGGAGCTGCACATATCTCGTTCTCAGGGCACACTCAGATGAGCAAGACGTCGGGTAGGCCAGCCCAGAATTGCCCCTGGTAGCCTCGGACATCGCTCAGTTGGACCAACACTCAGAGGAGCACTGGCCCGGGGGGGGGCTAAAATAAGATGACCCTTGAGTCTGCAGAACCCAAGGGAAAGAAAAGGCTAGGTGGCGAATGGTAAAACCAATGTTGGGCATTGTTGGAAAAGCTTTAATCAAGGCGAACTATCAAGGGGTTCCCATTATAACCCAACCGCGTAAGGAACGTAAAATCCGGGAACATAACACCGATATGACGGAAACTAGGGCGGCAAGAGTGGAACAAAATACTAGGCGAGAGGCTGAGCCTTCCACCCTTTACCAAGTATATAGATGCATTAAGATAACATAGCAATATAATGATATCCCAACAAGTAAATAAATGATCCAACAAGGAACGACCTTCAATCTTCAGCTGTAACTAGCAACGCTATAAGAGGGGTTGAGCAAAGCGGTAACCTAGCCAATCAACGGTTTGCTAGGACAAGGTGGGTTAGAGGTTTGACATGGGAATATGGGAGGCTTGAAAGCAAATGGTAGGCATCGTAGCATTGGCATAGCAAAAGAGCAAGCAAACTAGCATAGCAAAGATAGTAGTGATTTCGAGGGTATGATCATCTTGCCTGCACAGTTGTCAGAGTTGACTGGATCCTCAAAAGCAAACTCAACGGGCTCCTCGTTAGCGAACTCGTCTCCTGGCTCTACCCAAACAAGACAAACAAGCAACAAGAATACAATCAACCATGTGGAAGACCAAGCAATATGATGCAATGATGATATGCTATGCGGGATGCGATGCGAGATGCGAAATGCAAGATATGACAGGAAATGCATGAACCTGGCCTCAACTTGGAAAACCAAGTGTGCCACTGGAAAGATGAGATGAAATCGCTTGAAAACGATATAAAGAACGCCGGAATCGGAGTTACGGTTTGGAAATGGCAAGCGATTCAAATATGGCACCGGTCTGCGATTTACAACAAGTAGCCATCTAAATGCAATGAGATGAACATGCTACAGCACTCAAACATGACAACAAAATACAGGGCAGGGATGCATACAAGATGCTTTACAAAAGTCTAGCACTGAGCTACGGCCAAATCATCCATTAACGGGTTCAAACAAGCATGGCAAAAATGCATATGGCAAGCATATCTCAGACTTAGTGAAATTAACACTTGTCTGGATTTTCAGATCAAATAGCCCTCTTCGGAGCAACAAAACTACATGCTACAGGACCTGAACAAGGCAAAGTAAAGCAAGGCATGGAGCTACTCAAAGAGCTTAACAAAAGTCCCTTAGTGACCTTGAGCCAAAAGGGATCAGAAAATACAATTGCAAGCATGTGAACATAGCAAAAACATAATCAATTTTCAGACTTAGTGAAAAACTGACACATGCTGAAATATAACTCAAGTAGGCATGTTTACGAGCTCGATGCACTCACTACGGTGCAAGTCATGGCAAGACAAGCATACATCCCTTAAGAACACACAAAATGCAAGCCATACATGGCAAGAACAATAGCATAGCATGCACGGATCAACTACAACATCATCGGCAAAATTGCAAACAAGTTGACAATCTGCCCAGCTTCACAAAGTAGCAAAAGTAGAGCTCGATTGACTCAAGCTAGGGTGCTCCATAATTGCAAACAAAGACACGGATGGATAGAGCACTACAAGATTAACAAAACATCCTTACTGATCATCCTCAAAAGGGGCATGGATCACTAGGAAACAACATGAACATATGGCATCATGAGATAAACAGCTCCAGGACTTAGTGGAATTGCTTAGTCCCTGAAAACAGAATTAGCAAGTGCACCACTTTGCAAGCTTGCACAAGTCACCACACACATCACAAAAAATACATGGGTTGCACCTCTAGAAAGATGACAAAACCCTTAACAAAACACATGTAGAGCATCAGGGCATATCATGCACACATTAACCATGGCAAAAATGACAAAAAGCTAAATGGATTAGCCGATCTGACAATTATCTCAAGTAGCCCTCTTCTAACAGCATTTCGGGCATCAAGATAAACTCAAATGAAAATGATGCAATGGAATGAAATGATGTACTCTCTGAGATGAACATTTTGATATGCTATATGCATGAATCGGAGCTATGGACGCAAAGTTACGGAGCCGTGAACATGAGCACTTGAACTGAAAATATCAGGGACTTAGAAAAAAACAACCCTCAGATCTAGGGTTTCGGCGGGCACGCGGATCGAGGCAGCGGCGCTCTCGCCGGAGATGACACGGGCGGCGGCCGGAGTAGAGGAGGAGGGGCCCGAAGCTCCCCCGGGCTGGATCTCGCCGGATCCGGCCACCGGCGAGTCGGAGAGGCGGTGGGGAGGCGCGTAGGCGGCGGTGGCCTGCTCCGGTCGGCGGGGCGCGGTGGCGGCGGAGAGACGTGGGCGATGGCGGCGCGGGCAAGGAGACGAGGCGGCGGTGGGCGAGCGGGCGAGGCGGCTCGGCTTCGGGCCGCGGGGGCCGGAGG
>NC_057797.1:656356516-656365768 GCF_018294505.1 Triticum aestivum
TCGGCGGTTGGCGGCGGTGATGGGCGGACGTTGTCCGGCTCCGTCCGGACACGTCCGGCGGCGACGGAGACGGATTTTTAGGGTTTGAGGAGTAGGGGATCCGGGATCTCGGGGAAGGGGTCTATTTATAGGCATAGAGGGAGCTAGGAGAGTCCAAATGAGGTGCGGTTTTCAGCCACGCGATCATGATCGAACGCTCTAGATGATGGAGAAGACTTAGGTGGGTTTTGGGCCAAATTGGAGGGGTGTTGGGCTGCAACACACACGAGGCCTTTTCGGTCCCTCGGTTAACCGTTGGAGTATCAAACGAAGTCCAAATGATACGAAACTTGACAGGCAGTCTACCGGTAGTAAACCAAGGCCGCTTGGCAAGTCTTGGTCCAATCCGGAAATGTTTAATCCCCACACACGAAAGAAAGCTAGAAATGACCACCGGAGGAGAACGAAACGCCGGAATGCAAAACGGACAACGGGGAAAATGCTCGAATGCATGGGACGAACACGTATGCAAATGCAATGCACATGATGACATGATATGAGATGCATGACAATGACAACAACACACGGAGACAAAGACCCGAACCCGAGGAAATAAATATAACTTAACGCCGGAAACGACAAGAGTTGGAGTACAAATTGGGAAAGTTACATCCGGGGTGTTACAATACAATTCTTCCTTAAGGAAACCATTAAGGAATGCCATTTTGACGTCCATTTGCCATATCTCATAATCATAGAATGCGGCAATTTCTAACATGATTCGGACGGACTTCAGCTTCGCTACGGGTGAGAAAGTCTCATCGTAGTCAACCCCTTGAACTTGTCGATAACCCTTAGCGACAAGCCGAGCTTTATAGATGGTCACATTTCCATCCGCGTCTGTCTTCTTCTTAAAGATCCATTTATTTTCTATGGCTCGCCGCTCAACGGGCAAGTCAGTTAAAGTCCATACTTCGTTTTCATACATGGATCCTATCTCGGATTTCATGGCTTCCAGCCATTTGTCGGAATCCGGGCCCGCCATCGCTTCTTCATAGTTTGAAGGTTCACTGTTGTCTAACAACATGATTTGCAAGACAGGGTTGCCGTACCACTCTAGTGCGGAACGTGTCCTTGTGGACCTACGAAGTTCAGTAGCAAGTTGATCTGAAGTTTCATGATCATCATCATTAACTTCCTCTCTAGTCGGTGCAGGCACCTCAGGAACATTTTCTTGAGTTGCGCCATTTTCCGGTTCAAGTGGTAATACTTCATCAAGTTCTACTTTCCTCCCACTTACTTCTTTCGAGAGAAACTCCTTCTCTAGAAAGGATCCATTCTTGGCAACAAAGATCTTGCCTTCGGATCTGAGGTAGAAGGTATACCCAATAGTTTCTTTAGGGTATCCTATGAAGACGCATTTTTCCGACTTGGGTTCAAGCTTTTCAGGTTGAAGTTTCTTGACATAAGCATCGCATCCCCAAACTTTTAGAAACGACAGCTTAGGTTTCTTCCCAAACCATAATTCATACGGTGTCGTCTCAACAGATTTCGACGGAGCCCTATTTAAAGTGAATGCGGCATCTCTAAAGCATAGCCCCAAAATGATAGCGGTAAATCGGTAAGAGACATCATAGATCGCACCATATCTAATAGAGTGCGATTACGACATTCGGACACACCATTACGCTGAGGTGTTCCAGGCGGCGTCAGTTGTGAAACTATTCCACATTTTCTTAAGTGTGTGCCAAACTCGTGACTCAAGTATTCTCCTCCACGATCTGATCGCAAGAACTTGATTTTCCTGTCACATTGATTCTCAACCTCACTCTGAAATTCCTTGAACTTTTCAATGGTCTCAGACTTGTGTTTCATTAAATAGACATACCCATATCTACTCAAGTCATCAGTGAGGGTGAGAACATAACGATAGCCACCGCGAGCCTCAACACTCATTGGACCGCACACATCAGTATGTATGATTTCCAATAAGTTGGTTGCTCACTCCATTGTTCCTGAGAATGGAGTCTTGGTCATTTTACCCATGAGGCATGGTTCGCACATGTCAAATGATTCGTAATCAAGAGACTCTAAAAGTCCATCTGCATGGAGCTTCTTCATGCGTTTGACACCTATGTGACCAAGGCGGCAGTGCCACAAGTATGTGGGACTATCATTATCAACCTTACATCTTTTGGTATTCACACTATGAATATGTGTAGCATTATGCTCGAGATTCATTAAGACTAAACCATTCACCATCGGAGCATGACCATAAAACATATCTCTCATATAAATAGAACAACCATTATTCTTGGATTTAAATGAGTAGCCATCTCGAATTAAACGAGATCCTGATACAATGCTCATGCTCAAAGCTGGCACTAAATAACAATTATTGAGGTTTAAAACTAATCCCGTAGGTAAATGTAGAGGTAGCGTGCCGACGGCGATCACATCGACCTTGGAACCATTCCCGACGCGCATCGTCACCTCGTCCTTCGCCAGTCTCCGCTTATTCTGCAGCTCCTGCTTTGAGTTACAAATGTGAGCAACCGCACCGGTATCAAATACCCAGGAGCTACTACGAGTACTGGTAAGGTACACATCAAATACATGTATATCACATATACCTTTCGTGATGCCGGCCTTCTTGTCCGCTAAGTATTTGGGGCAGTTCCGCTTCCAGTGACCACTTCCCTTGCAATAAAAACACTCAGTCTTGGGCTTGGGTCCATTCTTTGGCTTCTTCCCGGCAGCTTGCTTACCGGGCGCGGCAACTCCCTTGCCGTCCTTCTTGAAGTTCTTCTTACCCTTGTCCTTCTTGAACTTAGTGGTTTTATTCACCATCAACACTTGATGTTCCTTTTTGACTTCTACCTCTGCTGATTTTAGCATTGCAAATACTTCAGGAATGGTCTTTTCCATCCCCTGCATATTGAAGTTCATCACAAAGCTCTTGTAGCTCGGTGGAAGCGACTGAAGGATTCTATCAATGATCGCGTCATCCGGGAGATTAACTCCCAGCTGAGTCAAGCGGTTATGTAACCCAGACATAGTGAGTATGTGCTCACTGACAAAACTGTTTTCCTCCATCTTACAGCTGAAGAACTTGTCGCGGACTTCATATCTCTCGACCCGGGCATGAGCTTGAAAAACCATTTTCAGCTCTTCGAACATCTCATATGCTCCGTGTCTCTCAAAACGCTTTTGGAGCCCCGGCTCTAAGCTGTAAAGCACGCCGCACTGAACGAGGGAGTAATCATCGGTACGTGTCTGCCAAGCATTCATAACGTCTTGTTCTGCAGGGAGAGCAGGTGCTTCACCTAGCGGTGCTTGTAGGACATAATCTTTCTTGGCAGCTATGAGGATGATCCTCATGTTCCGGACCCAGTCCGTATAGTTGCTACCATCGTCTTTCAGCTTGGTTTTCTCTAGGAACGCGTTGAAGTTGAGGACAACATTGGCCATTTGATCTACAATACATGTTGTAAATATTTTAAACTAAGTTCATGATAATTAAGTTCATCTAATCAAATTATTCAATGAACTCCCACTTAGATAGACATCCCTCGAGTCATCTAAGTATAACATGATCTGAGTTAACTAGGCCATGTCCGATCATCACATGAGACAGACTAGTCAACATCGGTGAACATCTTCATGTTGATCGTATCTTCTATACGACTCATGCTCGACCTTTCGGTCTTCTGTGTTCCGAGGCCATGTCTGTACATGCTAGGCTCGTCAAGTCAACCTAAGTGTTTGCATGTGTAAATCTGTCTTACACCTGTTGTATGTGAATGTTGGAATCTATCACACCCGATCATCACATGGTGCTTCGAAACAACAAACTGTTGCAACGGTGCACAGTTAGGGGGAACACTTTCTTGAAATTATTATGAGGGATCATCTTATGTACTACCGTCGTTCTAAGTAAACAAGATGCAAAAACATGATAAACATCACATGCAATCAAATAATAATAGTGACATGATATGGCCAATATCACATAGCTCCTTTGATCTCCATCTTGGGGCTCCATGATCATCTTGTCACCGGCATGACACCATGATCTCCATCATCGTGTCTCCATGAAGTTGCTCGCCAACTATTACTTCTACTACTATGGCTAACACGTTTAGCAATAAAGTAAAGTAATTTACATGGCGTTTCTCAATGACACGCAGGTCATACAAAAATAAAGACAACTCCTATGGCTCCTGCTGGTTGTCATACTCATCGACATGCAAGTCGTGATTCCTATTACAATAGCATGAACATCTCATACATCACATATATATCATTCATCATTCATCACAACTTTGGCCATATCACATCACAAAACACTTGTTGCAAAAACAAGTTAGACGTCCTCTAATTGTTGTTGCAAGTTTTACGTGGCTGCAATAGGGTTCTAGCAAGAACATTTTCTTACCTACGTGAAAGCCACAACGTGATTTGTCAACTTCTATTTACCCTTCATAAGGACCCTTTTCATCGAATCCGCTCCAACTAAAGTGGGAGAGACAGACACCCGCCAGCCACCTTATGCAACTGGTGCATGTCAGTCGGTGGAATCGGTCTCATGTAAGCGTACGTGTAAGGTTGGTCCGGGCCGCTTCATCCCACAATACCGCTGAAGCAAAATAAGACTAGTAGCGGCAAGAAAGTTGACAACATCTATGCCCACAATAAATTGTGTTCTACTCATGCAAAAAGAACTACGCATAGACCTAGCTCATGATGCCACTGTTGGGGAACGTTGCAGAAAACAAAAAATTTCCTACGGTTTCACCAAGATCCATCTATGAGTTCATCTAGCAGCGAGTGATCGGATTGCATCTACATACCTTTGTAGATCATGCGCGGAAGCGTTCAAAGAGCAGGGATGAGGAAGTCATACTCAACGTGATCCAAATCACCGGAGATCCTAGCGCCGAACGGACGGCACCTCCGCGTTCAACACACGTACGGTTAGTGTGACGTTTCCTCCTTCTTGATCCAGCAAGGGGGAAGGAGAGGTTGATGAGGATCCAGCAGCACGACGACGTGGTGGTGGATGCAGGAGTCACCGCAGCAGGGCTTCGTCGTTCTACTACGAGAGGGAGAGGTGTAGCAGGGGAGAGGGAGGCGCCAAGAGTCAAGGGTGCGGCTGCCCCTCCCTCCCCCCCTTTATATAGGCTCCCCTAGGGGGGCGCCGGACCTAGGAGATGGGATCTCCTAGGGGGGGCGGCGGCCATGGGGTGGAGTGCCCCCCAAGCCAGGTGGGGCACCCCCCCACCCTAGGGTTTCCAACCCTAGGCGCATGGGATGGGCCAAAGGGGGCGCAACAGACCACTATGGGCTGGTTCCCCTCCCCACTTCGGCCCATGGGGCCCTCCGGGATGGGTCGCCCCACCCGGTGGACCCCCCGGGACCCTTCCGATGGTCCCGGTACAATACCGGTGACCCCCGAAACTCTCCCGATGGCCGAAACTGCACTTCCTATATATAATTCTTCACCTCGGACCATTCCGGAACTCCTCGTGACGTCCGGGATCTCATCCGGGACTCCGAACAACTTTCGGGTTACTCCATATTCATATCTCTACAACCCTAGCATCACCGAACCTTAAGTGTGTAGACCCTACGGGTTCGGGAGACATGTAGACATGACCGAGACGGCTCTCCGGTCAATAACCAACAGCGGGATATGGATACCCATGTTGGCTCCCACATGCTCCTCGATGATCTCATCGGATGAACCACGATGTCGAGGATTCAAGCAACCCCGTATACAATTCCCTTTGTCAATCGGTACATTACTTGCCCAAGATTCGATCGTCGGTATCCCAATACCTCGTTCAATCTCGTTACCGGCAAGTCACTTTACTCGTACCGTAATGCATGATCCCGTGACCAGACACTTGGTCACTTTGAGATCATTATGATGATGCATTACCGAGTGGGCCCAAAGATACCTCTCCGTCATACGGAGTGACAAATCCCAGTCTTGATCCGTGTCAACCCAACAGACACTTTCGGAGATACCCGTAGTATACCTTTATAGTCACCCAGTTACGTTGTGACGTTTGGTACACCCAAAGCACTCCTATGGTATCCGGGAGTTACACGATCTCATGGTCTAAGGAAAAGATACTTGACATTGGGAAAACTCTAGCAAACGAACTATACGATCTTGTGCTATGTTTAGGATTGGGTCTTGTCCATCACATCATTCTCCTAATGATGTGATCTCGTTATCAATGACATCCAATGTCCATAGTCAGGAAACCATGACTATCTATTGATCAACGAGCTAGTTAACTAGAGGCTTACTAGGGACATGTTGGTGTCTATGTATTCATACATGTATTACAATTTCCGGATAACACAATTATAGCATGAATAAAAGACAATTATCATGAACAAGTAAATATAATAATAATCCTTTTATTATTGCCTCTAGGGCATATTTCCAACACTCCCTTCCTTCTTCCCCCTTCCTCCAGGTGGAATCCTACTAGGACTTGGAGTCCTAGTAGGACTCCCCTCTCCTGGCGCACCCTACAGGGGTCGGCCGGCCTCCCCCTCCCCTCCTTTATATACGGGGACACGGGGGCACCCTAGAACACACAAGATCAATTGTCTTAACCGTGTGCGGTGCCCCCCTCCATGGTTTACCACCTCGGTCATATCGCCGTAGTGCTTAGGCGAAGCCCTGGCCGGTAACTTCATCATCGCCATCAACACGCCATCATGCTGAAGGAACTCTCCCTCGTCCTCAACTGGATCAAGAGATCGAGGGACATCATCGAGCTGAACGTGTGTTGAACACGGAGGTGTCGTATGTTCGGTACTTGGATCGTGAAGATGTTCGACTACATGAACTGCGTTATTAAACGCTTCCACTTTCGGTCTATGAGGGTACATAGACACACTCTCCCCGCTCGTTGCTATGCATCTCCTAGATAGATCTTGTGTGATCATAGGCAAAGAAAATTGAAATACCGCGTTCCCCAACATATACTGAGCTTTGGGGTGCTAGCATCGCTTTTTTCCTTTTTGGTGTCTTGATGCCAAAGGGGGAGGGAGTTATATTATGTCTCGGGATTTGCATGGGAGTTGCCTGGGTTGTGTTTTCTTTTTTGAGTTGAGAGTTGAACCTGAGTTTCTATGTGCTCTTTCTTAGTTTGTGGACCTTGTGTTGTGAGACTCGACTTGCATGGTGTGAGACATGCACTCTCTATCTATCTATCTATCTTATTGTTTTATCCTTGGTTCGTTACCCTCTACTTATATGCTTATTATTTATCTATCTCACTAAGTAGGAGCGGTGGGTCTATAAAATCTAGGGGGAGCTTTGATCCAAATGTGTGACTTTGCATTCTAAAAGCAAAATCAAAATAGTGCACACATCCAGGGGAGCCCGTCTATATTTTCTAGACCTCCTGTGCAAATTTTGTTGTTGTCATCATCCACCAAAAAGGGGGAGATTGTTAGGACGTTTCCCATCTTTGTGTTTTGGGTGATGATGACAACTCTCCTTGTGGTCTAATCGTGTGATAAGTTCTTCAGGTTCTCTATGCTTAGGTACGCATCAATTAGACATTCTCTCTAGAAGGAAAAGATCGAAGACGGAGTTTTCTGCATGTTTATTTCTTTGGTCATAGGGAACCCGTAATATTAAGAGGGAATCCACATCGGAAGGTATTGGGTGAATCATTGCACGTACACACTTCTCTTCACCCACCATTACCTCCCGGTCCTTCTAGAGAGGTCCCTTTGATTCATACCTTTGTAGTGGCTTCTCCTGACCCTGTTGTACCGGCTCAACCACCGCCCCAGGGGTGATACCCTGGGTTGGACCTCCCAGGTTCTTGCCCAGCTGTTGTACTACTGCCCTCGGGTGGTGGTACTGCCCACTCGCTGGAAGAACTCTGGAGTTGCATCATTGGTGGTTGTAGCGGCCGGGTACTGCCCGATCACCAGACTAGCTTCTGTGATAGGGCGGCACTTGGGAGGTGGTGGCCCGGTTGTCCCGGTTGTGCTCTGCATATCGGTACTATCGTGTGTCCTGAGCGGTTCTACTGCTTGGGACTTAGCCACCTCCGGTACCAGAGCTAGGCAGTAGTTCTGGAGCACTATCGCTCGACCACCGCCCATAGGGGTGACTCCCTTCGGGTTCAAGGCCGTTGTTGAGTGGTAGGGGAGCGGTTGGTCTGGTTACTCCTGTTAATCGGTACTACCGCTCGAGCGTCCGGTTGTACCGCTTGTCAGGGTTTCAGCAGCTTATGAAGGAAATATGCCCTAGAGGCAATAATAAAGTTGTTATTTATATTTTCTTATATCATAATAAATGTTTATTATTGATGCTAGAATTGTATTAACCGGAAACTTGATACATGTGTGAATACATAGACAAAACAAAGTGTCCCTAGTATGCCTCTACTTGACTAGCTCGTTAGTCAAAGATGGTTAAGTTTCCTGACCATAGACATGTGTTGTCATTTGATGAACGGGGTCACATCATTAGGAGAATGTTGTGATGTACAATACCCATCCGCTAGCTTGGCATAATGATCGTTAAGTTTTATTGTTATTGCTTTCTTCATGACTTATACATATTCCTTTGACTATGAGATTATGCAACTCCCGAATACCGGAGGAACACCTTGTGTGCTATCAAACATCACAACGTAACTGGGTGATTATAAAGATGATCTATAGGTGTCTCCAAAGGTGTTTGTTGGGTTGCCATAGATCGAGATTAGGATTTGTCACTCCAACTATCAGAGAGGTATCTCAAGGCCCTCTCGGTAATGCACATCATGATAAGTCGTGCAAGCAATGTGACTAATGAGTTAGTTGCGGGATGATGCATTACATAAGGAGTAAAGAGACTTGCCAGTAACGAGATTAAACTAGGTATGAGGATACCAATGATCGAATCTCGGGCAAGTAACATACCGATGAGAAAGGGAATTACGTGTGTTGTAATTGTGGTTTGACCGATAAAGATCATCGTAGAATATGTACGAACCAATATGAGCATCCAGGTTCCGCTATTTTTTATTGACCAGAGATGTGTCTCGGTCATGTCTACATAGTTCTCGAACTCGTAGGGTCCGCACGCTTAATGTTTGATGACGACTGGTATTATGAGTTATGTGTTTTGGTAACCAAAGATAGTTCAGAGTCCCGGATGAGATCACGGACATGACGAGGAGTCTCGAAACGGTCGAGAGGTAAAGATTGATATATTGGATGATGGTAGTCGGACACCGGAAT